>NC_092860.1:14690434-14707768 GCF_032062135.1 Pyxicephalus adspersus
TATAAGTTCAGTGATCCATCAATTGGTAAAGCAAAGATAACCTCTCTGGATCTTAAAATAATAGCTTAGCCATACTTGTTTCCTAACCATTTGCTTTTTATCTGCAATCCCCATATTGATGTGCTATACTGAGTATTCTTTGATAACTGGCCCCCAGGCAGAAGTAGCAACAGGCGCCCATGATGGTTACAGCCACATTGTCAGATTAAGCAATTTGTAACCAATCAGCATGGTTCATGATTTAGCATCAGAAAACCCTGCTGGTCATCATGGACATTGGAAAATTACGGGAGAGTTGGAGAAAAAAAATTGTGGGGCAACATGAAGGTCTACCTTTTAGTAAGGTTCTATACATAGCGATACTTGATGCAGACACAAATATACTACTTGTGTGAGGACAATTTAGTTGGTCTGCTATTTCAATTAACAGAATGCCAATGCCAATACTTCTACAGTAAAACCAAAAGTATTAGAACCCATGTTCTCCAGTGGTTGGAAGCTTCCTCAAGCTTGATCAGTAAGGTTGTCATCATAGCTTCGGACTCACAGGCCCTGATTTATTAAAGCTCTCCAAGGCTGGAGAGAATACACTTTGATCAGTGAAGCTGGGTGATCCCGCAAACCTGGATTGGATCTGGTCCAGGATTCAAAACATTTGCTAGCAAATAGCAAATGATTTTAAGAAATCCATTCCAGGTTTTCTGGATCACTCAGCTTCACTGATCAAAGTGTATTCTCCTTGGAGAGCTTTAGTAAATCAGGGCCATAGGGTTAGGGGGGCAACCGAAAAAGGTAGATCCAGGGTCTTGACTACATGACCCGGCCAAGATAGAACACCTTCATTTTTGGGAATCTTGCAATGCTCTTGAAAACATGCATTGGTAAGTTCAGGAACCTCTAGTTGCATGCAATTCTTTGCCTGGTTGGGGTTCTGGTTCCTCTCCCTGAATACTATTCGAGTCAATGGAGTGGAATCAAAACGAGGTTTAGGTGTTCAGCTAATTGTCATACAGTACAGAACCATGTTTGCTTCATGTGTGCCTGATACTACTGATCAACCAAAAGATCAGCTTAACAGTCAGAAATTAAATATTCTTTGGAAAGAGTTCAGCAATAGTAGTTTACAGTGGTAGATCCACTTTAGGTATCATTGCCTTTGACACCCTGCCATTTTCCCCAAATTGCATTCTTCCTTCATTTCCTCCTCAATGGGCTAGTTCTGATACCCACATGCCAATTGTAGGCACTTTTGGAAGTGGATAGTTGTCAGCATGGGGGCTTCGACTAGTCTAACGCTACAACACCTTCCTCTTGTGGGCAACACTACATTTTCAGCAATTTGTGCCACATTGGAATTATTGCAGCATAGGATCAGGACAACCCAGGCATTTAGCATTGTTTTAGAATTAGTTTATCAATGGTAGCTGACATTTCATTATCAGTCCTCTTCTATTTCATCTTATACAAATCTATCTTGTCCACAGGATGCCAACACTGCAGTCATTTTACAAATAGAAGAGCCCGTTCCCGGGGAATATAATAAACATAGGGGGAAGGTGGCCATGACCAGGCGTGCTGTGGAGGGGCAAATAGGACAAAAAGCGGAGTAGATCATAAGGGGTGGGAAGAGGTGGAGGAAAAAAAAGTTAAATAGGGGAGAATGTAGGAAGTAGGAATATTTGGGAATTAAAGATCTGGACACCTTCCCTGCTTCCCTCCTTGGTGCTAGTAGTTTTAGGAGGTAGACAGTTAGGGTCGTTGGGGACAGTATGGTAGTAACAGTCCCATTGGTAGGAGGACCTGCCCTAGGTGTAGCGCCTCCTAAAGTAGTAGTGTTGAAAGTAGTCACGAAGGTTCAGGACTCTGAGGGTCTGCCAGACTGGTTTAGTTCCCCTGGTAGCAGGAGGAATATTTCAAGGGGGCAAACCCAAAGGGGTGTTTGTTTTAAGGCACTGCACTCAAGGCGGTGTCTCTAGTTTAATAACAGACAATGTTGTTTGGAAAATGTGGGTATGGTATGGGAGTTGTTGATGCAAATGTTTTAAAAACACGAATGTTGTGTTTATTAAATGGGCGCCAGGGCAAATTTCCTCCAAAGCGATGGTCTTGAAGTTTCTTTTGGGGAAAGAAGAAAGGGGAGATAAATGTAGAATGGGGAGGTGATATCTGCCAGGTCAAGTAATGTCACTCATTCAAAGCAAGTTGGAAAAAGAATAGATCAGGTGGTAGGGTCAACGTTTAATAAAACTGCAGCTTTTATGTCCAGAATACCCATATACTGAAAAGTGTTTTTTGTTTTTGTCAGGCCAACCCTTCTATTCATACAGCAATAAAGAAATATAAATGCCAATATACCCAAACAAGTTCTTTTTTTAGCAACCATCCAGCCAAAGATAATAGTTTAGCAGCCAGATCACTGCAGAGCATTAAAATCAGTTAACAGCCCACTAGAAAGAATAAAAATCAAATCTGTGAACCTCTTACTGTTCTCTAATAGGAAGGAGAAATGCCGGTTGTTACTATGGTGACAATAACAAACAACATAAACTCCCTAGAATAAAGTTATTTAAATCTAAGGAATGGCACAATTAACATGCTGGTGTGCAATGTATAACATGTGGCGGTATTAAATGCCACAAGGTAATTTAGATAATCTATTTATATTTGATTGTGTGGGCCTGATCTGCTAAAGGATACAGAGAATGGATTGTGATGGTGATTAGTGCAACTACAATGGCAGAAGACAAAAAAATAAATAAATAAATAAATGCAATGCAAACCGCAGCACTGGAAACATAAAAGGAGATGTGGGTTTTGTGAAATATATTAAATTATGTTCTGGAAGATATTATAAAATGGATGTAAGCCAAATCACTTAAGTCTCAAATATTCTTTAACATGTAAGTGTAATTACAAAAGCCGTTTTTAAAACATTTTTAAAATGAGCAGCTTTTATTAAAATAATAATATATCATTTTGCTATTAATATCAAATATTTATATAGCGCTGACATTACGAAGCGCTTTACAAAGTCCATAGTCATGTCACTAGCTGTCCCTCAAAGGGGCTCACAACTTAATGTCCCTACCATAGTCATATGTCATTAATACAGTCTAAGGTCAATTTAGGGGAGAAGCCAACTAACCTAACTGCATGTTTTTGGATTGTGGGAGGAAACCCACGCAGACACAGGGAGAACCTGTAAACTCCATGCAGCTATCAAGGTTGGTGTTTGGATATTTCCTGTTATGGGACAACAATGCTTCATTGTGATCTTTCAGTTGTACTTCTGTGTGCAACTCATACCACAATGTAATATTATTAATTTTCAACAGCAGCCTAATTACCTAATACAATCCACCACCCAATGCACTGGCATTGAAGTGCACTACAACACATGAAAACGCACATTTTGTGCAGAGTGGTGTTCTGCACCCCTAAAAAAATAGCGTATGCCCAATTACCATGTTGTATGGATGAAAAGATTGGTCTAACACAATGCAGTCCAGAGACCATCATGGGCCCTAAGCTTCTTATACCATTGGTACTATCACAAAGACCTTGTTGAAGGACACGTACAGAAAAAGAGGCTATAGGAGATCAATAGCATAGGAAACAACAAAGGATGAAAAATATTAGCCATTCTTTAAGGAAAAAAAATGGTATTTTGGACCCCTTATTTAGAGGTCAATACTTTCCCAAAATGGGAACTCCATAACTATCCTGTCCCTTCTAGCACAAAAAATGCCCATACTCAAAGAATGGCCAAATATGTGATCCTTCAGTACCCAGTCCTCTCTCTTCTTCTATAGGACCTGGACAGTTCCTATTGGTTGCCCTATGATGGGATCATCTTATGATATGGAAGAGAATATGCAGCCAAAGTGGACTGTTAGAATTGGCCTGCAAAGCCACCTTTGCATTCGTTCAGGAGAATGGTTTCCAATGGCCAGGAATGGCAGCAGTGAAGGACTCAGACAATGGGAGAGTATAAGAACCATTAGATTAAGAGATAGAGTAGGATTAGGTTTTGTCCACAATTGGCCTTCAAAAGCATGTTAGATAAAAACAAATAAACCACACTGAACCCAAAACCCTAAAAATCAAAATCAAAACTCAACAGCTTCGTGAATTGACTCCCCAATAATACAACAACCCATTATAAATTATACTCAGGTATGGACACAAAACAGCCTTTTGCATTGGCGGCATGGAGAGAACATTGCTGTTTAGTATTTCCATGTCATTTTTGGCAGGTACACAAGAAACAGTTTGTAATCCAATTTCCTCTGAGCCTAATCACGTAAATGAAAACTCGAAGCCTAAGTATCTGCACAAATATCCCCAGCAATCTCCAAATGCATCCAAGCTTTTGCCGTAGGATGCCTTAATATGCAGGAATGTGATAGGAGCTCTCAAGGTTGTTATGGACACAGAAGCCAGAGAAAACACTTACCATATCCCCCTTGGAATAGGCTCTACATATGTAGCACACTCTTGAACCACAGTCCTGTGCCTCCTTCCAGAGCCCTTGGTCTCGAGATTCTATCTCACCGCTCCATAAATGAATTGTGTTTGCTTTCCTAACCGGTATGGAAATGTAGAACGTGGTTAATGTGAAAAGCAGCCATTTATTCCCTTGGCAAATTCTCCCCAACCTGAAGCAATTTCAAATCCTATGCATTTTATAAGTGGCCGTTGTTCTGATATGTTGTAGAGACAGCATGATATAAGGGAAGGGGGATGAGGTGGATTTGTTTTTCCCTCAAGCTATTGGAATGGTAATATACCGTTAGCCTCGGTGCTGTCACAGGGGCACAATTGGGAACTGCATAAAACATTTCTAGCCTGTGTGGCATGGAAAAAGTTAATGTCATGTAAATTAGCAAGCTTGGCCAGTTTTTGATGTGTGAAGGAGTTCAGTAGTTGTATGTGAAGTTCTCTATACAAGTATGGCTGACATTTGATAGGATAATTCGAATATTATGGGGTTTCAATTTACTGCCTCCTTGGAGATCCAGGATCTGTAGAACTGTAAAAGACTAAGCAGACTTGCTATTTCTAGGAAATGTAATTGCCATTGGCTAACGTGTCTCTTTTGCGAACTTTCTTCCTGGATCTATTACATAAGAGGCCTAGAGTCTGTAGCCGGTCATTCGATGACCCATCATTGGTACCATCGAAGGACTACCCTAAACAAACTACGTTAGAAACAACTAAAATGGAGACAAGCTAGATTTGCACCCAAGATGATCCTGATTATTTGTTTCAGGTGACATTGATCTAGTGTGGTTATGCAGCCCTACTGTGATCACAAAACTAAGCACTGAGCTTTATTTATCTGTAATAAGTATCTGCAATAAGTACTGTCCGTATGAGGTTTAGACATACATCCTTTAAACCAAAAACTTTCCTAATACTGCAAACAGCAGATCCAGATTTACCACTGTTCTGTTCCTCTTTCTACACACTCAGATTAGTACATCTGTGCAATAAATGGGCAGCATTCTACAAGCACTGTCAATAAAAAAGTGCTTCTCTGACAAACGTATGATGCACAGCATAAGCCTGACACTAAATGTAAAGCATCATGTCATGATGGCTTCTGTTACTTTCAGTCTAATCCAAAACAGATTGAGCTTTAGGGGAGACTTGTGACCTCATTCCAGTATCCATTCACGATAGTCTTCCAAAACCATACTGCCCATGAATTTCAGCATATACACTGCTAGCTGTACAGATGGTACATTTCTGTGTTTGAAGCTGGGCACTGAGATTTTTGGTACAGGCTTCCAGAAAGACGAAAAAAGCATAATAATCTTCTTAGTGTTCATAACCTCTTCCATATCCTTAACACCAAATGTCCTCTACTAGAACTACATTACTTATCCTATAAAATTAATAGGTAACTGTTAAAGCTTAACTCCAGGCAAATGCAGAAAGGCACAAATTACTGCAGCTCTGTAATCATTAATATTACATTTAGTTCAAATGCAAGCAGTGCTACAACTTTGAGGTTTGGTATCGGCCTATTGCAATCTACTATGCAGTCTATACAGCAAAACTCAGATGGGGAAGAAGAAGCAGCAAAGGTTTTCCAATTGGATGTATTGCAATGCAAGATGGGAGAAGTAGTACATTGATGGAGAGGTAAACTCATCAGTATTTTGCTTGTCCTTTACTCTTCAATCACAGGATGAAGAGGAAACCTGTAAATGAAAATGAAATCATTAGCCCCATCCCACCGCCTCCCCCTTTCACTAGATTGGGCTTATAGGCAGCACTCTTTCATTTAACTGCATGGGAGCAGTTGGGAACAATTTTGCATGTGTTTGAATGTGGCTATTTTTCGGTTTTAGTAGTTTGCAGCCATGACGCATAGCTTCTGGCTACCCTTGAGCTGCCACCGGCTCCCATTGACTTGAATAGGAGCACAGTCTAAATGCAGTATGGTTGACCAGTTTTGCAGTTGTTGCTAGAGAACTGGTGATGGTCTATAGGAGTGGAGATGGCCTAGAGGACTGACAATGTCGTAGAGGCCTAGAGATGACCTAGAAGACTGCACCAAACCAGTTTGACAAAGAGTTCTTCAAACATTGTGGTTGACACTAAAAACTGCTCCCAGGCACATATAGACGCTCCCAAGAGTGGCTAAACATACAAATTTAGATCACATGTCTAAAACAGACTTAGATCTCAGGACTTTGTGGACAGAATCACAAATCCTTTAGCATGTACTTAATATTGGTGTATTTAGCTGGCTGATTCAAGTTCAGCTTTAAAGACTAATTTCAACCAAAAAAGATTGAATTTTTTTGGCATTTATTGGCCCTTGGATGTGGTGGCTTTTGGTCAGATAGGAATTTATTTTCACATACATACTTCACAATAGTGTGCAAAGCCTTCCCAGAAGAGTGGAGGCTGTAGCATATATTCATGATGGATGTCCAACAAGTGTGATGGTGCACCACCACATGTGTATTTTGTACTAATCAAAGTACTTGTAATCCATGTTCTTTTTTGCAAGAAGACTTTTGAGGAGTCAAGGAGGACCATTGTGTTAGTATAGAGTGGGGTTTCTCAACCAGGGTTCCTCCAGAGATTGTTCCTTGAACAATAAGTAATTTGCACCTCTGAGACCAGTTGCTGATGACACCAATGACCAACGAAGGGTGGCAGTCTTCCTACTAATATAAGAGGCTTCCTTCTACTGATCACCATGCTAATATACTGTGAGCTGTGGACATATTACATATAGCAGAGGGTTCCCTGAATATTATTTCAAGGGTTCTCTCATGATATAAAGGTTGAGAAACATTGGTATACAGGGAGAACTAAGCAGTAATCTTTACACTTCCTGTATGAAGCAACCAGAAATTTGGGGAAGGGGGGTCTCTGATGTGCCATATTCCCTTGGGTGCGCACATTTTGGCTTGAACTATTATACATTGGTAAAACACCCACTTAAACAACTAAAACATTGATGTATGTAGTGCAAAATGTTTCCCACATCAAGGTTCTGATGGTGGACAGGACATTCCATTTGGAGCTCTGCACTTAAAAAAAGTGTTACACACAGCATGTATTTGTCTCTTAATGACTTGCGAATTGATGGTCTATTTCTGATTTATCTGATTATTCTTATGCTCACAGTTTAGCCCTAGTAAAAAAAACATGAAAAACAAGCATACATGAAAAACTGTTCACTGTTCGTGACACAAAAAGACAATATATAGAATATTTATTTTGATGCCAGAGGCACCATCACCACTGCTAAATGTTTTATTCATGTGTTATGCAGGCACGTATGTAATAGCCTTCATTTTTCTAAAACTGTTAAATATGACACTGATAAATGTTATGAGATAGTGAAATACAAACAATTCATTCAGCTCAGTTTGGGATCCATCTGCTACACATTTCCAATCAAGTGTGATACGCAGAAAGTTAGAATTTGATTGCAATGCAGATATTTTATTACAAGCCATTTAAAAGGCCCATCCTATAGAGCTATACAATACTGTAAAAGGTGCAATGTTACCATCTATGCTTGACTTTAGAGAGAGATTTATTGTTATAAAATGCATGTTTTTTTCTACTATTTGATATATGATATATTGTTGATACCAGGATTATGCTTGGATGTGGCTGTAAAAATCCAAAGATAATATTAAAAAATAGTTTATACATGTGATGACTATATGCGAATGCATCATTTTAAATAGAAATTAAACACTGTGCTAAATTAACCTTTATAAATTTTATATGAAACATTCACAGTAATAGGCTGCTGTTATAGAACTATTCCAGTGAAATATTCCAAAAACATTTATGAAAACAGTACAACAGTGCCAAAATATTTTAAAACCTTCATTCAATAAACTCCTATATAAAATAGGCAATCATGAAGAAACATTAGAAGAAAGAAGAAAAATATGATAGTGATTCATATGGGCTGTAAAGCCGCGGCTGTCTGACAGCAAGGCCGCAATAGCATGGAGACCAGCTGGCTCAGGGCGATGGGCGGGTTGTGTCTCTGGACTCAGACCTGCGATGGGAGAGTGAGCGGGTTCTGGCTTTATAACATCACTCGGGGGGAAGTTTCTTTCCCTTTGAGTGACAAAGGACTCCGTAGTCCAAAGATTCAGTGATCCGCGAGCTCAAAAATGTTGGGGACCACTGGTATATACAATATCCTTCATTCTAACCTCTCATATCTTAGAGACCAACCAAGGTAGAGGAACCATCTGGAACCAAAATCAGCCATTTAACCTTGGGTATATTCTGACATATTTAGGAGATCTGATGTAACTCCAGTTAACTCCATCTAAAGTAAAGAGGTGTTTATGGGATGTATTTACAATATCCTTCATCCTAACCTCCCAGAGATAGAGATGTTCGTATGTAGTCTAAATACGTTATACTTCGTACGCTGAAGATCCAAAATCAGCCATTCATCCTTGGGTATAATTCCTCATATTAGATGTCTGATTGAACTCCAAAATAGAGAGGTCTATATGTGCTGTATAGACAATGTCCTTTATACTAACTTCTTATATCTCAGAGGTCTGATGGACCTTCAAGGTGGAGAGGTCTATGTGTGCTGTATAAACAGTATCCTTCGTGGTCTGAAGATCCAAAATCAACAATCCATCCTTGGGTATAAACCCCCATATCTTATAGCCTTTTAGCCTCTGATGAAACTCTAAAATATAGAGGTCTATAGGGCTGCATATACAAAATTCTTCATTCTAATCTCCCATAAACTGAAGATCTAAAATCAGAGACCCATCCTTGGGTATAAACTTTCATATTTTAGAGGTCGGGTGGAATACTTAGGTAGAGGGGTCAATATTTGCTGTATATACACTTTCATTTATAAACAGAAGATCTAAAATTAGAGACTCATCCTTAGGTATTATCCCATATATCCTAAAGGCCTAATTGATCACTGTGGTAGAGGGGTCTATATGCACTATATATACACAAAATTCATTCAGACTGAAGATCCAAAATAGAGTGCCTCATTCATTAGTATAGTCTTGCAAATCTCAGCGGTCTGGTGGACCTCTAAAGATCAGAAGTCTACATGGGCTATAAATACAATATCTATAACAGACGGAATATCTAAAATCATGTCTCTGGACCTAAAGTCTAAAGTCTAAAGTAGAGAAGTCTACATGTGCTCCATCTCGCTTGGGGAGACAGGGCCTCTAGGGTGCACTATGGCTTGCAAAGGAGTGGTGTGAGCCCTGAAAAGGGCCAAGACGCAGAGTCTAAGCAGTACTTAGGCCTCTTCTCTAGAGCCTCTAGTGATGAGGATGTTGTGCTGCTGGTTACAACTAGGTTGCGGTCCTTGGGCACACCAGGGTGGGCAGGATGATATGTTGTACCAAATCACTAGGTCGAAGAATTGTCAAGGAACACAAGGGTTGAGGCAGGCTTGAAGCAAGAGAGGTCAGGTCACAAGCCAGGGGTCAAATACTAGGGATGTAGGAAATAGAGACCGGTGACACAGGGGCCACCACAGACACAGTAAACAAAGGAGGCACTGGAAGGGACAGGAGGCACAGCTGACATGGGAATAACCACAGACACAGAGGAACACTGTAACAGCACAAGAGAACAGATGGGGCAACAAAGACATAACACAGGAGCTGGAAAGGCACTGAATTAAACAACAGGTGTGGAGGAAATGCTCAGCAGAGCTAGGGGGCTTGGCACTAGAGTTGACACATTGCATGAACGCTGAGTGCTGTGTCTGGGCTAGCTAAACAGCCAGGAATGACTAAGAGGCTATTTACTGATTGGCTGGCAGGACTGACGAAACTGATAAAACTTGGGAGATGCCTGTGCTTTAGTGAGGAAGAGGTAAGTGTGACAGACTCTATATACACTATTGCTCGCAGTCTAAAGATCTGAAATCATATCTCAGAGGTCTGACGGACTTCTAAGGTAGAGAGGTCTACACGCACTGTGAAAACACTATTTTTTACAGACTTAAGATCTGAATTCAGCATCCCATTCGTTGGTATAAACTTTCATATCTCAGAGGTCTAATGAACCTCTAAAATAGGACATAAAAACTTCCCATTCTGTTCCCTAGGATTTTTCATCAAGCACTATAATGTGTTTTGGAAAAATGCAGAGGTACGTCAAATATCCTAAGACAAGCCAAAGAAACTCAGAACCAGTTGCACACATACACATGTATTTGACTTTCTTATGGATCTACATCTAAGTGAGCCCACAAATTTTTATTCATCTATTACAAGACTGACACCTTGGTACTGCTCACTATTATGTTTTATGTCATTAAATAAAATGGAACTGCTTATAAATTTCTTTTGTTACATTATAATTACCAGTTCTTTACTGCTCTGATTTTTTCAGGGAGGAGAGTCAAATGAAATCAGGCAGTTATAGCAAGGTACAATTAATACACAACATAAATATACTGAATTGATGGAAACTTCTGTACTTTACCCGAGTTTAAACCTAATATCAGAAAGCTGGTAAGACCAACTTTGCAATAAATAAAATCTAGTAAAAGCAGTATAAACGTGTAATATGTATAATAATCCATGTGCATACTACAATAGGGTTCCGATTAATATATAGCCATATCAAAGGGCAGGGGTTGGCAAACTTTTTGGACTACTAGGCCATTTCAGAAAGTCAAGAAGGCACACTAGGCCAGAAGAAACAAGTTGTCCAAGGGAAGGTTTTTTTCCAACCGTGACTGCAAGCAAGCAGCCTTAGTCTTCCGCGGTGAAGTCTCTGTACACGTGCCCATGCTTAGCATCGAAAAGGCCCCTTGAGATTCGATCGATTGAAAGTGTTGTTGGTGTCGTTGCACACTAAACACAGGGCTTTGTTGCTGCATTGGACGAAGAATAATTTGTCAGTTCATTCGGGGTTGAAGACATATCATGCAAGATCAACCTTCCAGAGACCCATGGCTGAGTGTTACTTCTGCTCTTTAGGTATAGTAATTGGGGTTACTGTGTGGGAATATCAATTATATTGCATGAACTCGTGATAAAGCGACAATTCAATTAGGCCGGATCCGACAATAAATAACTAGGGCATTAGGCTGGACTGGAATACTGGCTAGGCCGTATCCAGCCTAAAGGACAGTTTGCCTACCTCTGTTCTAGGGTGTAGTATTACTGGATAATTTTGTGTTAAGATATTAGGTATATTTGTAATAAAAGGCCCACAGGCCATCTACCCAAAATGTTGTGGTGTTGTATTGGGGGGGGGGATACTAAATGCTGTTCTCTGCCTTGTCACAGTCATGATACTGTAGGTAATGTTTAGTAAATAAAATAAAACAAAACATCAATCACAATGAAAAGTGCAAATATATAGAAAGTATGTACTTGGTAAACCAATATCATCCCCTTGAAAGCTATTGTGAACATTCCACCAACTGTTGATGTCCTTGGTGAAAGTGCATAGGGCATAGTTATTTATTGTAAGATAGGAGATTGGTATATTGGTTCTACTAGAGAATTATCCTAAGAACCCAGAGCAGCATGAGGACCCCCCCCCCCCCAAGGGAAGGTTCCTGAATGGTACTGGCATTCAAACCACATAAGGAGCAGCCTCAGATCAAAGAGTACAAAATCCACAGCACACATAGAGAAATATTTTTTTTTTTGTCTGCTGTAAGGCAATAAATTAAATATATATATTTTTTCCCCAAGCAATCATACAACATCTTCATGATAGCAACATGATTAAACAAGAACCTAGCATTTTACTTACATCCTCGGTCCTAGCACATTTACGTGTAAAGTCCCTGTAGCTTGCTGCCGTCCCTTTGTAATTTTTTGCACGATGAAGCAGAAGGGCCCCATATCTCATATCCTCTGCGTCAGCAGTAGGGGACATGTCTGCCAATGTCCCTGGTCTTCTGCTACTCTCTAGTCATTAATCAAACTCTGTTGCACACCAAATAACTAGCACTCAGGATTAAGGATTAAGGTTTCCCTTGTGTAGGAACCCTAGCAGGAAAACTGAAGTCAATTTTCCATGCATGCCAGAGGCAATAAGCTATCGTTCACAGGAAACAGAGCTATACAAATTCAAAGAAAGCCTTTTGCTGCTTTTTAGAGGCCATATATAGTCCTGATTATGTATTTATCAGGGGAGTGCACACACACTAAGATAATAAACATATGAATGATACTTTCAGTAAGTTTTATTAGTTTAGACTGCAGTAAACTGCTAATAAAAGATAATCTATTGGTTGGCATCAAGATATTAATATTTGTTTATAATTAATCTCAGTCCTTGGTCTCTTCCATCTCCTCCATAAAGTAAATGAATCAATATTTACCTTGAATTAGAGGTTATAGTCTATTAAAACTGTAACAAAAAAAATCTCTTATTTGCCCACCTTTGGTTTATTCCATTAAAAAAATAAAATTTTGTTATAAAAGTTTGATAAGAATTTGAAAAATTTCAGTAACTCAGAGCAAATCTTTAAATTGTAAAAAACGTATAAAATAAATTGTAGTTTGTAAGAGTAGTTTAGAAAAAGAAAATTGAGTGGAGTTGACACTATTTCACAAAAAATGTGTATTGTAAACCCACAACAAAACTGATAAATCTGCAGTTAGTAATTTTACAAGGAAGGATTTCCCACTGGAGTATCGGCAATATAAAAAGTCTAATACTGTCTACATCCACCAGATTCCATCGAATACTAAGATATTGTTTTTGGATTAAATGACCCTTTTAGGTCTTAAAACGACTTTTTGAGAAATTCGATTTTAGCATCACGGGTACTGCCCATGCATTGCTTTCTTGTAACCTCCACCATAACCATAGGCAAGATGCAGCTCACCCATACCTAGCTCATGCTCTAACCTTACCCGCTCTGATTGCTCATCAGCCAATGAAGGAATTATGCCGCCTTCACTAGAAGCACCAAGCCAGATTATCATTAAAACAGCCGTCAACTTCATAGCAATATTATAACGTTCTCAGTGATACATTTAGTTGGCATGTTCCAGGGAGAAACTAAGAGCTTGCCTCATCGTAGGTAGCACTGAATGCTAGATCTGTACCCCATGCAGTCGCTTAATGCTGGTTCTGACAGGACTGGATCAATACTACCAAAACTCAATAAAAAATAAAGAGCACTTTAGTAGTTTCTCAGATAACTCAACAGGCTTTTCAAAGGTGACTATTATCTCTTTCATCATCTTCATGAAGGGTATTAGCGGGACTCTGAACAACCATTGATAGCACTTTCTTGGTTTTGCTATAATCTGATGTTTGTGTCCCAGAATTTTTAACATTTTCTTTCCATTCTTCCTCTCTATTGGCAGAAGTTATTAAGGAATTGCATTAAAAAAAAGTCAAGAATATAAAATAGTGCCTAGGTAGATGGGTTGAAAGCAAACCTGGGACAATTAGAATAGATAACACATAAAGGATAAAGGATAAAGTTGGTGCCATGAGCTGTCGGGGGAAAATGTTATTTGAATGTATCGTATTTTTACATAGAGCCTTAATGTATGTGGGCTCTATGAATATGGAACCTAGCCCTTCTCCTCCACCACCATGAAATACTGGTGCCCCAACTAAGTGTTATCATTGCTGGTCCAGCGACACAAGAATTAGGATCAAGTCAATGGATCAATACAACAACACAGAATGCAAGTCTTGGAATGCCAATATATTTCAATGTAGGTTCCAGATAGCAGAATGCCATCTTGTAGGGCAGTGGTCGGTCAACTTTCATGGCCAATAGGCCATTTCTGGGGTGGATGGGAGCACAATAGGCTGGACTCTGAGTCCCACCCTAATGGCTCCGCCCACCACCAGGGAACACCCCCTGAAAAAAAATCCCTCTCCTCCGAATGCATTGCGGAGGAGAGGGCTTACCCTTCAGGGAGCTTTCCCTATTTACCGCTCCGGCGGAAGTTTCAACGCTGGTGCCCTAACAAAAAAAACTATCTGTGAAAAATAACTGCCAGGGGGCAAAAACCAGTGGGTGTGTACAATGACCTAATTATCAGGAAAGTGTCACTTTCACTTTGCATATGAAAGCAGCATGTCATCTACTGCAGTCTTACATGTTTCCGATTGCAGCCGTACATTTCTCCCCGTACAAACCCCTATATCTCCTGAACAGTATGTCATACCGACCTGAAATTTATTTTATTTTTTTTCATTTTCTAGTTTTGTGACAGGTAGGTAGGTAACACCTCCTTGGTATGTAAGTGGCCCGGGAGTCCCTAATTTGTTTGTTTATTTTGGGCTTCTAGACACACTAACTTTTTCAACAGCAACCCCGATGTTCAATTTTCACTACTTTTTATAATTATGACCCCCATATTTTGTAATTTATTAAAGGTGTAGAGATGAAATTTGAGGTACTGCTAGCTATGATGGTCCGCTATGTATTGGAGAGATGTAAGGCTGCAGTAGATGACATGCTGCATCCATACGCAAAGTGAAAGTGAAACTTTCCTGACGATTAGGTCATTGTACACACCCACTGGTATCTGCTGCCTGGCAGTTATTTTTCACGGGTAGTTTTTCTTTGTTTGGACATCGGCCGCGGTAAATATGGGAACAACAGCAAGGAGGCGGCACCGGAGCTCCGGCGGCTAAGGCAGTTCCTAACGCCCTCTGGCCGATCCTCCAGCAACTCGCGGTCCCAGAGCTGCCGGTTGCTGGCCGGCATTAGGCCGGATCGGCCAGGGGGCGTTAGGCCGGAACGAACTACCAGCTAGGCCGTATCTGGCCTAAAGGCCGGAGTTTGCCAACCCCTGCTGTAAGGCAATAAGTCTGCATTATATAATAGCTATGGTATTTTATATCCATTTTATTTTGAAGATTTTAAAATATAGTTTTTGCTTTGGTGCTCATTTTGATGGAAAAAGCTGAATAATTAAGCTCAAATTGCGCACATAGCTGAATGGACCACAGGGCTGACTTACTCACTTATTCCTCGCTTACTCTTCTCTGCCCCATTGCTCATACTGGGCCTTATGGTGATTAGGCTAAGGAGAGACAGTCAGAAACTAAAAATCTACTGATGTCCTTCCTATAAAATATATGTCAACCTAATCAAAAAATATCCTAAGCTTTGACATGGCAATGAATATCCAAAAGTCATAGCCAATATTCTTACATCGGCAGCTTTCAATAAAATAATATGTGGTGATCCCATCCCACAACAGTCTCCTAATAATCAATGACAATGCTTTGTCCTTTCCTCACCTTTGTGTCTTTGTATTGCCACCCTATAACCCATTGTAAAAGCACGGTCCATAGTTGCCACCAGGAAACCCATCCTGAGAAAAGCCATGCATCTATTACCAGGGGAAACAATGATGTTGCAAAGAGGCTACAAGAGGCCTTAGGTATTGAGATACCAAAGAAAAAAAGGTTAAAACAAGTATTTTTATTAAAAAATGCAATTAAGCAAAACAAAATAAGAACAAGCCACAAATGTGTTACTTTCAGTAATAATTATGTTGTATTTTCCATGTCACGGGAATGAACCGGCGAGCGTTCGGTGCTGGCGGCAGCGGTGTCGAGGGAGAATGAACAGGCAGAGAGTGTAATGAAGGATGCTGGTGAAAGCTGAGCTGTTATTGTTACAGATTGATCAGCTGCTTATGGTGCTGAATAATCGCTGCTTCTCTGAAACAGATGTGTGTCAGCGTAGCTGATGTGCAGGGGATGCGGAGTCATGCCGGCAGAATGTTATTATCTATCTGTTCACCGGTTGTTACCGCGTGTCAGTCACAGCTGCCATTGTATACCAGAAATAAGACATGATTGGGCCTGTATTATATTTGAAGAATACTTATGTCTATGGCTGGCGAAATGTAAATGCAATGACTATCGTAGCTTGCTGAATTGCACATGCGTTGAGGTGTGTTGGAAGTACAAAACAACACCAGAAAATAATTTAGTTCCTAATCTTCTGTAGTGAGGTGACATCTCTGCTGCCTTAATCCCAGGGCATATTTGTTGGACAACAAAACACACCCAATTTCCCTAGGTTAAGGTCAAGGGGTTCTGTAATAAGAAATGAGAGAATTGCAAAATGCTTTTAACTTTGCTTCCGATTTCAGAGCAAAGATGGTGTTGTGTTGTCAGCTCTAGACCACCAGGACTGTTGGATATACCAAAATAATTCCCCCTCTTGTTGCACTGTCTAACCCTATGATCTACTCATCGTTTGGCAACACATTTGACTGAACTTTTAATACACACAATGATTTATGTTGTAATTTAAAATCTGGTCATCACAACTATCAGTTTTATTGACTTTAGAATGGTTATGTGATTGATCTTCTGTGCTACAGAAACCATCTGGTTTGGTTGATTGTCTACAGAATGGTGTAGATCTTACTGGAATTTTGTCTGATGGTAAAAAAAAAGTCATTGCATGGGTTTGCTTTAGACACTCCAGTTTTCTCCCCCATCCCAAAAACACACAGGTGGGTTAACTTTCCCTCCAAATTGGCCCTAGAATGTGGTAATGACATCTGGCTGTTGTAGGGGCATTTTGAGCCCATTTGAGGGACAGATAAAAATGATATGAGTATGGACTTCATAAAGCACTGCATTAAATGTCAGCTCTATATAATTACAAGTAAATAAATAAAAAATAAACAATAAACTAGTTTGACAATACAATCAGAAGGATAGCTTTCGGTGTTCTTAAAGGCACAATCTACATCTCCAAATACCCAAGTTTTCTGCTGCACCCTATTAGCTTGAAGACATTAAAAATGTCACCCATTGTTACTTTTCCCTAGGATACCTGGCTCCAAGGAGAAGCAATAATAGGAG
>NC_092860.1:14708037-14712048 GCF_032062135.1 Pyxicephalus adspersus
TAACCCAGATGGTGCACCAGTTTTACACCTATTTAGGCCATTCATTGCCCCTTCCCTCTAAGAATTCCTGATCTCTAATTACCAACATGTCACCCAGAAGACCCAATTACTGGAAGAAATACCAAGTAAAGTTTGGGCACTATACCCCAGATGGTGCCACAGTTTTGTAAAAAATGTCAACTATTCATTGACCTCCCTAAAGACATTTTTTAACAAATTCCCAACCCTTGATTCCCTACAATTGTAAAAGAAAAAGGCAGGAGGGTGGGGAAAACTTTGTTTTGGAAGGATCACCCAGCAGCCTCCACAACTCTTGCAGCTCTACAGTGCCAGCCAGGACACTATCTGAATAGAGTTGGTATGGTTTTTTTGTGTGGGTCTCTCCTGGGCGTTTCTTCCCACATCCCAGAAACATACAGTTAGGTTGGTTGGCTCTCCCTCAAAATTAGATATCATCCTTGCCTGAGATCCAAACGTGGGATCCAGCGATACAAGGGCAAGAGTGCTACCCTCGGAGCCAACCCTGCTTTCCTATTCTGGTAAGCACAAGGAGTGGGTTGATGAACCCTTTAGTCAAGTGAACAGCTGGTTTACGTAAACAAAATCTGAAGGATTAGCTTAGTGGAAGGGACTTTTAAGGCCATCAATATTACAATTATCCAATTATATCAAAAAACAACTTGATTTAATTTACATTAAGAACATTAACATTAAAACGTTTTAAAAACGTGCAATAAACATGAACCAGATATTCCTGCCTATGTTACCCAAATCCTAGGGGCGTACCCTGCCGTTTTTCGACATGTTTCACGTGTAGCCCTATTCTTACCCGCTACTGATGTGTTGTGGCACATACTTTAGCCTTTACTTTATCTGTGGAAACAGGATGAAATCTCTCATAAGCGCAGTGCCTCCACATAAAGCCCCACCTGAACCAGGTGAGGGCAGGCAAGGACAGCAGCACTTTAGGAGTCAGTTCAATCAGTAAAAAATGGTTATCATATTTATGATTAGCCCAGTAGCGCTCCTTTTCACTTATTTCCCCAGTGCTTCCATTGCTCAAGGTGAGCCTTTAGTTTTTTGTTTTATTATGCAATATTTCCAGGCAAAGATAACCAGGTGTCCAAAAAAATAAGGGGAAGGTTACAACCGATGCAATACTCTTCTACTTCATGTCCTGCTGCCATCTACATAAAGCCGCGAGTGGAGTCCCTACGTAGGATGCAAGTGAACAACTTGTTTACTATACGGACCATTTATGTATGTGTACAAGACAATGAATACACAAATTTAAAATGTAGCCAGTTGGCTGCTTTGCCATCTTCTTATTATATAAACATGTCCAAGAAAAGTGTAAGATGGTATTCTATTACTGAAGCTTTTAGAACAAACTTGGCGAGCCAGCCATTAATGATTCTGAGAAATGCCCCCGCACAATACACCCGCACCTTGCTGAGCACAGCCAGACTTTCTAGCATCGACGGCAAAGCATTATGTGATAACCAGGCTGCACAGTCGCTGAGCAAAAGGCCGTATGAGAATAGATTGCGGAGCAATGGGGGGCAATTTATTTATTCACTGGACTAACCCGCCTATTAGGGGAAGTAAAATATACTGCCGCCATATCCTAGAGGAGCCTACGGGGGGAAAAAAATAGGAAAAATCATTTCACACAGACACGACTCACATGATTAAGGAAGCCACTGCATCACGGCGGCAATGTATTGGTGCCAAGGCGCTAGTAAGGAATTCATCTGTCATAATTATCCGGCATTGAAGAGTCAGGAAAACAGCTCAGCAACAAGTACAGAAGCTGCGGGAGAGCCGTTTTCTTAAAAGATGATACTCTCCTGTGTTTCTGATGACTGCAGAACATTTAAAGGTGTCATAATTAGTAATGGGTTTCCTTTAGTAACAGGACGAGCAGGCAGTGGATTCAGTCATATTTAAATGATTATTCCAAGGTTCATAAAACCAGAGTCAGTTCTGATCTTCACATTTGTCAGACATCTCTATCCCAGGTGCTGCAATTTGTTCAGTTTTTAATTCTCACAATAGGAGAACTTCAGTTAAAAATAACAAAAAATACATGGTCTGTTAAAGGAAAAAAATAAGAAAAATAGCTTTTGTTACAATGTTTATCTTACTTTTCAGAAAATTATTGTGCCATACTTTTTTCTGTCAATAGATGTCCTCAGTTTAATCACCAGCATCATTCAACCCACTGCTTCTGCACCCAGGTCGTCCTGAACTGTGAAAGGAAAAGCAGGACTGTGATGAGCTTATCTCCAGCACTTTGCTTTCTCAACATGAACATGAACTAATTGACTCCTTGTGTCTGATTTATTAAAGCTCTCTATGACTAGAGAAAATAGACTATCATGGGGGAACCTGGGTGAGACAGCAAACCTGGGATGGATCTTGCCAAAGATTGAAAACATTTTCCAAATAATATCAAATTATTTGTAAGAAGTGCATTCTATTGCTGGATCATCTGGATGATCTTCCATGATTGTCTTTCCTCTCCAGTTTTAGAGAACTTTAATAAATCAGCCCCATTGTGTTGTTTTCTTCTCTAACACCCCAGTTCTGCTTTACAAGGAGTACAAGAGCTGATATTTAGGTATTTACACTGCTGGCAAGTTAAATAAATACTTGTAATCATGTGTTTATGATTACAGTTACATTTATCACAGTCTTCATCAGCTTCAAAGTTGAACTATGGGTAAAATATTACATGACATATATGATGAGACCTGTCAAAAACTGCAATGAGAATACTAGTGACAGGCTACATCATATCTATGACATTTTTATTTTGCACATAATTTCCCTTTTAATTAATCTTCAGGCAGATCTATAAATTCAGGCTAATCTAGCTAATTAAAAAAACTTCTGCCTTGGGCACTGGTGGGGGATAGAGCTGCAGCCACAAAACAAATAACTGTTTCCACATATTGCACTGGGAAAATTACATTTCCAATTTACATACAAGACTTGAATGTGAGCTTGAGGTCTGGGGCCCACAGAAGCACTAATAGTAGCTTTTGTTGTGAATAAAGTATGCAAACTCTGCATGCTCTTTTCATAAAATATTGCAACAATTTTGTTACCATGCATTTTTAGTTCATGTTTTTGTGAACATCAAATAATCATTGTTTGATCTGCACATAATGAGCTCTTAAATTCCAGCATACCTTAAGTTGTGAACAAAAATGCTTAATGTTTGATCTGTCTGCCTTGACCTAAAATTTCAGGGAATCTGACATTTTTTCAACCATTATCTGATTGAATTCCTTCTGGTTCATGTGTTTTAAGTATCTGATTACTACCAGGAAATGTCAGATTCCTTGTTTTATAAATAGTGCCAATGGAATATTATCACCGCTACCCAGTTTTCGCATTGTTAGAAAACACCTTACTTTTATGTTATACAGCAAATGAAAGGCGAATGTGTAGCCTAGGGTGACAACACTGACCCACATCTCCAAAGATACAGTCCAATAAATGAGTATAAAAATGGAATAAAAAGGAAAAAAGGCAAAAGAGAAACACAGAAACCACTGTTTAGATGCTACATTATGTTCATTTTTTGTTCTTGGGTTTACATACAATTATTGCCTATTTACCACTGGTGTTTGTGTTGGAATTCGGGTTGTCCCTATATTCGATCCAAAAATGGAGGTTCGAATTCGGGCAGACTCGACCCAAAAAAACACGGAATTCAACATTGTGAATTCCTGTTTAAAAATATGTTTAAAAAAAAAAAAAGGCGAACTCCAGATGAACTCTTGAGTTTCTCCATTGAGAGTTCATCTGAGTTCCGTTCCCACGGTCACCGGGCTGTACCTATCATTGATAAGTACAGCCTGGGGAGCGTGGGAACTTGCGGTCACAGCTGATAGGAGGCACAGAGTGCTTTCAATCAGCAGTGACTGCAGATGAACTCTCAATGGGGAAACTCTGGGACACTAGAGGTTAATTTACTTTGTGAATTTGTGTTTAAAAATA
>NC_092860.1:14712323-14717084 GCF_032062135.1 Pyxicephalus adspersus
CAGATGAACTCTCAATGGAGAAACTCCATTGAGAGTTCATCTGTAGTTCCACTACGATCATTAACGATAATTAACCTCTAGTTCCCATTGATTGCAAACAGGAGGATTCCCTGGGCTGCAAGGGAATCCTCCTGTTTACGACCCCCGGGTCACTGTGTTCTTGGATGGAGAATCTCTATCCAAGAACACATACTACAGCTACACTAGGGCTGCAAAAGCAGTCAGGGGAGGGCTCCGCTCCGCTCTACACAGTCCTGAATCCCCCCCATAGACTTTAATGGTGTTCGAATTAGGCGTTCGATCACTGGAAAAATATTGAATAGCTGCCGAATCGAACATTTAGCTGTTCGACCAACACTATTGACCACTTCCTCATTCTCTTTTTTTTTTGCTCCTTGTGTGTAAACTTTTTTGTTAATTTACGTCCACATTTGTTCGTTTTTGTAGCACAGCATTGAACACAATGAAAAGTACGCCTCTAATTTAATTAAATATAAATGTAAATGTTTTATATCAGAAAGATCATTATAGTGCCTTGATAAAGGGACATAAAAGTACAGCCTAAAATCTGCATTTTAGGAAATTATAACCCTCCTATAGTTCCCGGATGAAGAAACAATTTTTTCTTATTATAATGGTAATAAAATCCTGACTCTGTTTTACAATTATGACTAAAGTACAATAGTTTAACTATTTTACAACCACTCTACTGTTCATATGAATACATTTTTAATGGGCCATAAAGTTGACCGCTCTGAGGCCAGCATACAGCTATGATCAGTTGTAGATTGACCTGGCCATAGTACATTATTATTAATGTATTATTATTAATAATAAACAGGATTTATATAGCCAAACATATTACGCAGCGCTGTGCATTAAATAGGGGTAGCAAATGACAGACAAATACAGACAGTGACACAGGAGGAGAGGACCCAGCCCCCAAGAGCTTACAGTCTAGGAGGTGGGGAAGTAACACACAATAGGAGGGATGAACAAAACCAAAAGCAGAATCCATCTCAGCTCAGCAAGGGTGGCATTTTAACTTTAAAAAGGACCTACGAGGTCTAATAAATAAGAAGAATGATAAAAGAACTCACTGTTATTTATTTATATGATAATTCTAATCCTTGTTCCCTTCAATATATTCCCCATTTACAAATAAACACCAATGCCATCTTATTTTTCACTGGTGAAAGGCGTGGAGCAGAACAGTTTTTCTTTTATTTGATGTTATTTTTTTTTCTGAATTCATTGACACAAAGCATGTTCCTTTATTCAACCATTTCCTTAACCATTTCAGTTTAGGAAAAAGAAAAAAAGTCCCAAAGTGCCAAATCTTGTGAATATGGAGGATGTTCCAGCGTAGTAATGTGTTTGTTTCACAGAAAGTGCTGTGTGAGGAGGAGGATTGTCCTGATGAAGAATGAAACCATTTTCCCACATTTCTACTAACTCTCTCAGCTTTGTCAAAACTTCCTAATAATATTAATGTTGGTTCACTGTTGTGCCTTCTGGAACTCATTCTGCCCTTTGTATTATAAAACACGATGATCATGGCTTTGAATTTTGACCTTTTTGATTCTTGGTGATGACCGTGTTTTCAAGTGCATTGGCTTTCATTTTGCTTCAACAAGTGATGACTGTTCGGGAAAGGTTCAGGGCCACCTCAAGTTGCTGTAGAGTGTCAACGTGAATTTCCTTGTGGCACTATTTTTGCTCTAGTGGGAAATTTTACTAAAAATTTCAAATTGACGCATTTCTCAACTTTAGAACTTTATCATCATTTCAGCACATGAAGGGAAACATACCTGCATTAAACGGTGACTGACAACAAAATAAACGTCAGGGAGTGCTGTCATTTGTCGTGTATGTTTGGACAAGTTCTCATAATCAGTTCTACCTGCTTTGTTTAGGAAATAGTATGTGGGGTCTGTCTATTAAATACTGAGACTTACTTTCTGAGAGATTAAGGTACCATTGCTGGACTGGAAAAAAATGCTAATTGTCTGGCTTTAAAGCTGATCACCTGGACTCCATATTCATTCTGGTTCAGTGATTCAGAAAGAATTAAAAGCAGAGGAACACCAACCAGGCAAGCTGGATATTGTAGAGCCAGGTCATTTATGGTGGCTTATGATAATCTCTCAGTATAGTATCTCTTTTATTACCTTGGCTTGGCACTTGGAGTCGTGAATATTCAAGGTGGAATCCACATATCAAAATAATGAGAAGTAAATGTAAACAACTAGGTGGCGAAAATGTTTGTCCTCCAAATACCCACTCCAGTCTTCTCCCCCTTTCAAATCTCATTGTTGGTCAAAGGAATGACCTTCACATTAAATGACTTACAAGGAGGCATATTGAGACAGGCAGGACCAACTTAATGTTTAAGTCAAGTCAAGATGTGCATTTGTCCAACTTTAAATGGTTGAACACTGAAGAGGAACATCACCCCCGCACCTTATGTTTACTGTTCAGGGCAAAGCATAGTTTAAAATGTATTGTAAGACGAAAAGTTTGTTTCTAAGTTGGCCGAGTTTTATTTTGGTAAGTAAAAGTTCCAATTGATGTTGTTCTACTAAAGGCAGCTCCCTCTTCAAAGGATACACAGAAGAAACTTTAAAGGGTTTGTGCTGGCAAAACATAAACAAAATTTCTGGGAATTGGGCAGAGACATGTTTTGTAATCATTAGCTGCCATTTTTATGCAGGTCTGCCATACATTGGACTCATTTCTTATTTGTCCTACACAAGACAATAATTTAATGCAACTCAATGCACACAAAAAAAGAAGGGGAGAGGGAAGTGAGGAAATAACTGCTGTCCATAACTGTGTACAGAAGCTCAACTAGTTTGGGATAATTTTCAGTGCGAGCAGGAATCTATAGAGGAACAGCTAGGATAGATATATGCTGGGAATACATCTTTCCTCCTCTCCATAACTTGGGAGATGTTGAGGTACAATGGGTTTAGAGTGAAAACGGTGGTGGAAAGTGATGGTGGTCACTCCTCTACCCCCACTATTCTGATTCCTAGTTTTTGCTCTTCCACTTCCAGTCTGGGCATCCCTAGGGAATTACAATAAACTGAAAAAATAAATTCAAGTACCTACAGAAATGCAAATTAATTTGTGTGTTGTATATCTGCATGGAGATCAACTTTTTCAATGTAACTTAACAGCTAGCTGTACACTGAATGATAGGTGCCCATCCATGTATAAAATTCTTATCTCCTGATCATTAACATCCACCATGCACTTATCGACCGTTCTTGTTCTTAGCCAGTTGGTGCATTTCCCTACCCCTTCAACCACCAACAATATAACTTATCTGGAGGAACTCTACTTACTATTGGTGGTCAGTAGTTTGGGAAAGTGGCATTGACTGGGAAATACCAGTCAATGTTCAATTTACCATTATCAAACCAAATGTAGAAACATCAACCAGTGCTTGGACAGCATTGCTGTGTTATCAGATAAAGACATTAAAAATCTTTATCTGTGAATTGCTAAAGCTGCGTACACACTTGCAATTTTTGTCATTGGAAAGGATCTTTCACAATCCTTTCCAACGACAAGGGAGTGCACGATGCATGAACGGTGCTGTACATACAGCACCGTTCATGCTCTATGGAGAGGGGAGGGGGAGAGCGACGGAGCGGCACCCTGCTGCGCGCTCTCCCCTTCCCTTTCATTACGATCGGCTGTCGTCCATCGTCCGTGGATCCGGCAGGTCGGTCGTCCGGACGATGGACGACACCGACTGTACACACGGAAGATTTTCGCCCGATAATTGGCCGATGCCGATTATGGGGCGATAAAAATCTGCCGTGTGTACGTAGCTTTAGTGTTTCTGGACAGTAAATAGAAAGAATGTTTAAATTCTGTATATGGAATACCAGTAATTACGTAAAAAGGTGAATGGCTCTCCCCTCTGTAAAATGCTGAACTGGTTAATCCATATTTGCTTACAGTTAGCACATCTTCTGCATCTTCAGGCCTAATTTCCCACAGGCTGTCTAGTACCAGACCCAGCCTGGATAAAATTATTCCCTGTATAAGTCATTCAGATTCTTCCATTTGTTACTTTCTCTAACTGATTTCTTCTAAGTAAAGGTGTCATAGGCTGGAACAGAAATAGACGAAGGGGCTGAGTCCTGTCACCCCTGATATCCCAGAATGCCTAGCTTTATCCTCTGCTTGGCTGCTCTATCTAAAGTGCACCTGCTTGCTTATTCATGCAAAACAGAATCCTTACCCAAGCCAGCATCTCACAGAGCTCTCAATTTAAAATGACATTAATCCACTGCTCACTTGTATCACGTATTCATTCTTCTGTACTCTAATACCAGCTCTAACAAGGTGCCGGTGAACGTACCGGAGCTATGATATTAAAATCATAATAGAAAATTGAAAATTGGTGTATATTGCTAATAAATGTCAATGTGCAGCATCGATAAATTATTTCTGCAACAGTGCTGAAGGCAAATGTTCTTCTACTGAACCCTAAGGTAGATGCAAACCCTTATGGGACTATTTTACCAAAAATAAAATTTCAGTTGTAGAGGATGCCTAAAATTTAAAGTGGAAAGAACACGTAAACTCCCAGTTCTGCCTTGTTCTAAAAAAATTTATAGCTTCTAAATCACTGACCCAGAATGGAGTATGAAGCCCCATTATTAGTTAAATGTTTGTTTGAGGTGTGATCTACGCTACTGAAACCAAAAGATCAGCTTTACATCCAGGAAAACTAGCATTTTA
>NC_092860.1:14717337-14744826 GCF_032062135.1 Pyxicephalus adspersus
TCTTTATTTTATTTACCCCTATGCCAATAGGTTTGTAGGTTACTATGATTGCTGTGCAATTTCCTAATTTTAAATAATCAAACATTTCCAAAACTGTTCTATTACACACAGGATTCATTTCAAATTATGATTCAGTTCAAAGACCATCCCTTTATTAGCATTTCATAGCCCTGATGGAGGGCACTTTATGAGAATCCCTAATACATTGGATGGATGAGATGAAAAAATAAGATTTTCCTGTACATAATAAATTGTGGTGCACTTTCTTTGCATATTAGCCAATGAGAAGTGTCCATGTTATCAGCAGAAAAGTTCAGAAAAAAGAAAACATGGTATGTCGTACAACAATAAATTGGGGTAAGTATTTGGGTCAAAAAGTTATGTTTTTTATTTTAATCAGTGACTTTTTCGTCCCCAAGGCAACAGAGATACATCTTTTTCTAGAATTTCCATATACAAGGCTCCTTTTACTGTGACTATAGACATGGCTCTTTATTCAGATGCCGAATATGCAAAGGGTTGATTGGGTCTTCACTCTTGTGAGAAGTAAATAATTATTCTGGCATGTGATGTGTCAGCACTTAGAAGAGTGAATTATTGCACTTCTGACAGAAAAGAACATAGAGAGGAATATGAGGTGGCAGCTGGCACTTAGGGTGTGAGTGATTAAATCAGCAGTGGCAGCCTTCTCCCTGCATCAAATACTAAAGGTGCCAGCATGAAATACCTTTTCATACATCTCCTGGACATGGAATTATTCCCAGTGTTGTGATCATACCGCATGGGTGACTCGAACAGGTTCTTAGCCAATAAAAAGTGCTGGTTTGAAAAGTGATATACTTAATATAGGCATGGTGAGTTCATTGTATGAATACCGAGTCACTCTACTCCCATAGTGATATTTTAGTTCTACGTGAATCCTGGAGGGCTGAGTCAGCCTTATATTTCAGATACTTCACATGACATCTCCATTCAAAATTCCTAACTCTTCTGCTGTCCACTTGGGAGTTTTGTGTGTTTCCGCTCACCTTTGTGTGTTCCAGCACCTTCTCCTCCATGCTTCATGATATAAATAAATGATACGACATAGAAAATAGGAACAAAAATGGCACAGCAGGTGTGCAGTGCCAGGAACTCAGGTGCAGAGATCTCATCAATTGCATCAATTCACTTCCTTGAAAGACGCAAATAATTGTTATGTGGTTAGGGGATCATCCACACTTGAGCTAAACACACAGGCATAGTCGGTTGCTCTGCAACGTGCTTCAATCAAAAATCCATTCATTTGAATAGTATCCCATGCATGCAAATGTAGTGCACAATGCTTTATAAGAGTGGTTAGCTACCCAGCACAATAATACATGTGCCACATGCTGGTCTGGATTTACTAAAGCTCTCCAAGACTGGAGAAGAGAAGACAATTTAAAGATAGAAAGATCAACAGAAAACCTGTGTGATCCAGCATGCTTGAAACGGATTTCTTAAAAATCAATTGCTGTTAGATGGGAAATATTTTCAATCCTGGACTAGATCTATTCCAGTTTTGCTGGATCATTCAGGTTCTCCTATGACAGTAATTAATGTAATTAAAATATTATGATTTGCTCTTTATATTTTAGCCCAGACACATTCTATCAGGGCCATTAAGTCAATGCACATGTTTCTGCAATTCGCTGGTGTTAACAATGGCTGGAAGGACCTTTCAATCCTTATGTCCATGTAAACCTAGTATACATTGGGGTTTTTTTTATTCTCTTATCTCACTGCTGATGTAAAACCTTGACTAAAGCTGGGTACACACATGCAATATTTGTCGTTTGAAAGGATCTTTCACGATCCTTTCCAACGACTAAGAACTGCACGATGCATGAATGAGCGATGTACATACAGCACCATTCTGTTCTATGGAGAGGGGAGGGGGAGAACGACGGAGCCGCGCCCCTCTGCACTCTCTCCCCCTTCACTTCCATTACAAACGTTCGTTGTCCATCGTCCGTGGATCCACCAGGACGGCCGTTCGGACGATGGACTATGAGAGCTGTACACACGCCAGATTCTCGTCCGATATCGGCCCTGAGCCGATTGGACATGATTTAGTAAATGCTGAAGTGTCTAGTTTGCTATGTTGTATATTTTAATCATGGGTCATGATAATATTAAATTTTTAACTTCAGCCTCATCCCAGGCTCACACTATACAAAATGCCTCCACTGGCACAGGGTTCAATATGGGGGCCTTACCAACCAACAGAAGCACACAAATATTCTGTTTAAATGCACAGCTGAATTAAACATTACTGAGCCTTCCCAAATGCAATATCTTTGTAGTGCACAGCTGAAACAGAATGATAACACTATTGCCTGAAAGCTTTGTTTATAATAATTATGACTTTCTGCTTTAAGGCAAACACACATGTTATTGTTTACCAGCAAGGCATAAAGAGAAGATCCCATAAGAATTTCTTTTGGACCCATTTTACCCCTTCCCTAAGGTGATCATCTATTAATGCTGACCCCAGGTATAGCTACTCCAGCTTTTCCATCACAAAGCAATTTCCAGCAACTTCAGAAAGATAAGAAAATAAATTAGTTAATTTAAACAAGGCAGAGATAATTAAACATACAGATACTCCTCCCAGCAAGCAAAAATATGTGATTTAGAGGGAAAATTCATTTGTGCTTAACGGCGTGACAACCAAATCACTTAGCTGAGCTCACTTACCTCGAACCAAAAGCATTATTTCTATGTATGGGAAAATTTGTTAAACCGGTGAGGAGAAATGCAAAATTATATTGGAATAGGAAAGTAACTACTACGATGGTATAAGCCAATTTCCACAGATGATGACTTTTTCTCCCCTAAGCATTATAAGACACAAGTCCAGTTTTAGCTCATTCAATTGTGCAATTTTGATTGCTGTTTGATGATACAACCATTCTTGTCATGGGAAGGGTGGGCAAGAGGTCTTTCAAGGAACCTTGGGATAGACCACTAGGTCTCCCGGTGCCATAACGATAGTAGAAACATTTTGCCACTAACCATGAAATGTTCATTACCATCTTGATATGGAATACATTCTGGTTGCCTTTTTTTCTTTCCAAAGGGTCTACTGGCACATCTGTACTTACAAACTTTGATGTTTCAGAATTCTGATTCTTAAAGTTGATGGTAGAAAAAATGGAAGAGACTTTTTGGCATGAATCATCCAACATTCATAAATATTTTCATAAAGAGGACTATCTTGATATGAAATACACCCTGGTTTACTCATTTCCATTGTTAGGGATTAACTTCAAACACACTGATTGCAGAGAGGCATTTTAGGCTCCAGTTCAATTTCAGGACCTTGGCCCCTTTTATTTACAACAACAGCAATTTAAAAGGCAAGCTTCAGGTTTTTCCTCCACAGGGGATCAAAGTCATCACAGGATGACAAGGAAAAAAAAACACAACATTTAGCCTCCTGGCTCTCTCTGTACGTCCCACAGAAATAAACTTTGGGAGACCCATTGGGCTCTCCCAGTATACCTTGTACAAGCTGCACAGCTGAGCCACCTAGCCTCAGGCTGCAACCCCCCTCCCCCCCATCGCAAAAACAGGCACCCTTTTATTATCACAGGTCAGGTGCTCCAGAGCAATTTTTAATTTCTGCCTTGAAAAAGGAAGGGGTCCCTGGCCCATTAATTCCTTTCTGGACACTCCTGGCCTGGATAACAAATAAAGAGCTGCAAATCTACAACATCACAATTACACAGGGCCCTATCCAGGCCCTTTAATTCCTTTTCCAAGTGAACCTCATGTAGACAATGCCAATTACTATCTGAATTTGGCATCACATGTTTAGTTCTGCTACACCATGGGTGCCCAACAGGTGTATCGCGATCTACCGGTAAATTGCAAAGGCAGCGCAAGTAGATCGCAGAGCCCTGCCTTTCAAAATAAACTCTACCGCACACAGGAGTTATTAAATTAACATACCGTTCCAACATGACTGATGATCATTTGGAAGTCTGTTTGAGGCTGGCTACCAGCACCTACTGTCCGGACTATGCAACTTTGGCTGATTCCATTCAGTTTAAGACGTCATCGGAGTAAGGTAACGGAATTGTAATTGGTTACAGAATTGTATTGTGCCATACATGTTCATCCTGTTATGCAAGGTAAACAATATATGTTTTAAATATAAAATATACTCTGTGTATATAAATAAATATATATATATATATATATATATATATATATATATATATATATAGAGAGAGAGAGAGAGAGAGAGAGAGAGAGAGAGAGTGAGAGAGATAAATAAATATATGTTTAGCATTTTTAATGCAGATCATTTTGACTTGGTCATTTTAAAAGTAGCTTGCAAGCCAAAAAAGTGTGGGCACCCCTGAGCTACACCATACTGTATATTTGACATTTTGATTTATTTTTGCCATCATTCTAAAGGGTTCAGCTGTTCTTAAAAACATTGAAGCTTCAGAGTTCTGATACTTAAAGTCGATGTTTTATCATGGACTATCTCTCTTACCAAGCTCCCTGTCATGCAAACAGTAGGTTATTCTTCACTTGTTAGCCTGTTTTAAACAGAGAGAAAAGGAAAGTGCAATTGATGTACAGCTGGCCCACCCCTTTCCTAGACTCAGTGACAGGTGTCATGGGAGAGAAGACTTGGGCCATGTACAAAAATGAAATCTCTTTTACCCCCTGAAGCTATAAATGATACGTTACATTCACAAGCTGGATGATTGCCGCTCTGATAGAGCACACTGAAAGAGAAAAGCAAAGACAAACACATTATTATGAAGATCCTACACTTCAAAGATCCTACCAGCTCTACACAACCAAGGAAAAAATAAAAAACAAATGTAGCAATATATTTCTCACTTTTTCTCTTTTAGGCTTCTTTAATGAATAAGCAAATTAAGGTACAAATATAGGTCCTCATGCAATCTTCACATAACAAAATAGACTTTTATGTTGATGTTTCTGGCTCCCTGGAAAAAGTTCCAGGTTTGTTGGATGCCTGGTCCCTCACTTCTAACGGCAGTACTTTCTGCTGGTCCCAATGCCCCTATTGGGCCCTGTAGTATTATAGGGGAAAGCAGAAGGCACCATTGAGCATAAAGAGGAAATTGGGCATCAGACAAGCCAGAAATGTTAGATGCTAAAGAATTTTTATCCAGGGTGGCAACAGGAGAGATAAGTCATAACTTTGGTTGCAGGAATGTCTTGTTTAACCTTTTTAAATAGTATCTAGTCTAAATGCTGAACTTAGCCCTGTTTAAATGACGTAGCAATCTCTTAGAAACAGTTTTAGTTTTCCAAGCAAGAATATTTCCTCAATTGTACATTTCAGGCTATAGCTTAGGTCATTTTGTCCTGTTTCTAACATGTGAATCAACGTACCATTTCCTCCTCAGACTATTTGGCTTAGTAAACAGTCTGAAAACAAACCTTTTATACCTCCTTGAGAAAAATATGAGATAGGGACTGTAGGTTTGTTCTTAGGTTGAATTTGTATGCAAGTCAGAACAGGTACATAATTTTAATAAATGCAATTAGGACAGATGTTTGTCTCAGCATATTATTAGGCATCGTGGTATCAGTTACTGTATAAAATCCTCACAAATAAAGCAAAAAAAAAACAAAAAACTTTATGGACATTCATTAACTTCTAGAGCAAGCTGTGCTTTGATTTGCAAAAAGAAACAACTGTTGTCCATATGTCGGATGTCCTTAACCTGGGAACTATGTGTATTTATCTATCTATCTATCATATATATATATATATATATATATGATAGTAAAGTGTCTCACACCACCACACCATATTAACAATGGCTGCCATAAAAACCTGGAAAACATGCCTTAGCAAGGGTAACCTTCATAAGATGAATATACTTATTTGTAATTACTTCCATCATCCCAGATTTGCTCTCTAAAGCTTGGGAAACATCTATTTCTGCATACATACAAAGTCTGATATGTGCTTCCTGCCTCACCTATGTCAGCTGTCATTAGCTGCCCACTTCCTACACCAGACCCCCCAACCCTAGATTCCTCAGATCAGGAGTACATCAGAGTATCAATAATCAGAGTATAAGTTACACTGATGTTGGTGGTGAAGAAAAAGACAGCTCACTATGCATTTGTATACCTGGAACTGACAACTACATTGTGCAGCTAAAAGTTTATGCACACCTCATCACTATTTGGGGCTATACCAGCTTCCACTATTTTGGGAATTCTTTCCATAAGACTTTGGAGTCTCCATTCTGCCAACAGAGCCAGACAATTATTAAAATTAGGCTTGGAGATTTGGCTAGTACCAGTCTTCGTCCCAAAGTTGTTTGGTAGGATTCAGGTCAGGGCATTCTACTCCATACTAAATACATCAAACCAAATCTTGAGGTCTGGATGAAGAACAGAAGTAGGAGGTGCTGTCCTCTGTAGCAATTATTTTTTCTCACTGGGAATGCCATCATGAATCCTCTCCCTGAATGGGCATCACCAAAGCACCATGCACTATATACAATGATTCAGAGAGTAGTGCCAGCGTCATCACATCATTGAATATCATCCACTGATGATCCAAAAACGACCCTGCACATCACATGACTGGCCTAAATCCTGGAAACGGCAATAAAAAATACAATAAGGGACACTTAAAGTGGGTTTTAAAGTGGCCCTTGCATTTATGCAGCCCTCCACACTCCAAACCTATACTTGGTGAGCTCCCTTAGACAAGGTTGACATTACTGTACCCAGAATCTGAGGAGAAGGCCCAATGGGATCACCATCACCTAGGTAAAGTGTCCAGAAGTGGTAGTGTATAGGTATTTTTGTTTTATTTTTTTTTTCAGTTAGCATTTGGTAATAGGGGACCGGATATACAACAGGAGCAGACCTTGCGTTTTCATGCAAAGTTCATTTAAAGTGCGTCATAAACTTATAATTTATTATTGAAGAAACATCATGTAAATACTGTTTGGTTTATTAGGCTAAGCTACACGTCTCAAAATTTAGGTGAAGTGTTTTTGCTTCCTTTGGGCCCACCTCTCCATAAGCCGTCTCGGTACGCATTCATCAAGTCTGTCACTTACAGCAAGGGTTAATCTCGCCGCAGCAGTTGTCAGTGGTGCTAGGAGCAGTCGTTCCACATGGGTTCACATTTTCCAGCAACTTTTAGCACCTGAAAAGGGGAAAAAATAATGGTGAATAGAAAACGTAGAGAATGACAGATGTTATCGAGAGAGCAGGAGAGGGATCAGACTTATCTGTGGAGCCAGATGTTAGACTATCAGCCACATAGCCCTCCACCTCCGCTCTATCTCTGGCTATTTCAAGTGATTTCAGGCACAGAGCATAATGCCAGGTAAAGTATGGAAGAGAATCCAAGGGCCGGCCTCATTGCCGGTTGAAGAGATTCATCAGTATGAAACTGACACTGTCACCTCTGATTTCTGCCATCAGGCAATGACAGCCAGAAAAAGGATTATCCTCTGCAAATGAGCGCTGAGGCAGGAGGGGCTTTGTGCGTCCTGCAGCACAGCTAGGATTCTTATCGCTAATTTGGCGTAAGGACACTTAAGTCTCTCCCCCAGCAAATTCCTGTGTATTAACGAGGATTATTTCAATCTGCTGCAGAATAGATCTTCAAAGGGATTCTAGTTGCATGCAGAGAGATGGGCTCACTCCACAGATGTTAATGGTATGAAACATGAATATACACAGCATAAGCCAAAAAAGTTTATTACCGTTCCCTATAATATAAAGTGGGGGTTATTCTTACAAAGCAGAAGGAAGAAGAAATAAGGCATCCGCCTACAGGTGTTAAATGTCTCCTTATGTGTACACTACTAGACGGACTGAGGGACATGATTTTAGGAGGCTTGTGTTGGGTCATTTTAGAGGTAATTCACCCCTATTATAAAGTTGGGTAAGTAACAGATACATTATCAAACACATTTTCATTGGAGATTATTAAATGAATGTTATGGAACACCAACTCAATATATACATCTTGCCTTGGAACAGATACATCAGATGCTTGCTACTGTCTTCATTACTCTGAAAGGCCTGACTTACCTGGATTTGATGGCTCAGCCCCACCAGCTATAATTCCACTGTCCAACTAGAGTGACTTTAATATAAGTAAGTCCGCCATATTGGACTATAGAATGGCAATTGGTAGTGCTTAGCCTTAAAATCAGAGGATGTCAGGTGCAGTAACAAAGTGAAGTTTTTGTAAATCAGAAGGGTTTTCACCAATAAAGTTAAAAGCAGACATTGTGTTTGGGGAAGAGGATAGGCACATGGCTAGGATCATCTCTGGGCTTTATTTTTTATTCTTTGTGTGAAATGTACAACACACATTGAGCACCGATAGATAGATAGATAGATAGATAGATAGATAGATAGATAGCCCAATCTATCCACACCATCACCATCCAACCACACCCATCGCTAGAAAAGGCATTGGTAACAATTTCAGTACCCTTGTTGCTCCTTAATTGTCTAACTATTATGCCAGGACCATCTTTATTTTAGTTAGGTGTGCTTTAAAGACACCCTGATAATTATCCATTTTGGTATTTGAGGTCTCCCGAAAAAGATAAGATATTGTACTCGCTGACCTGTGCAACCTGTGTTTCCACCCTGTGTCCCAATGCTGAGCAGATGGAAGACTTCTGCAAATCAACTCAGGACTGTTGGATGCCTGTGTTCCCTAATGAGTGCTATGGCTCCATTCTTCAACCCTTACATCATCACAGAATCATGGCATACAGTGGGCATGAAGGATTCTGACAACTCCTGGAAGTGTCAAATTGCAAAGAGTCTTATGCAGCTTTCAGTGCTGGAACAGAGGAATAGTAGGAGGCATTGGCCTTCAGAAGGGGGATGTATAATAGCTCTGCTATTGCGAAGACCCTCAGACAGGGTCTATGGTGACTTGGATTTTCAGAGTTCAATGTCCTATAATAAAAATTCCTCCCCTCAATATTTGAAAAATTCATTTGGACAGTTTGATAACTTGGGACAACTTGGATAAAATGTTCCTTCACACAAAACAGCACCGGATTTATTCTCTAAACCAACACACATTTTTCCTGCAATGTTAACCAAAATGCCTGAAGCTGTCAGAAGACAGAGGATTTCAATCTACAGAATATGACTGTCCCTTTATCCAGAGACTGATCATCAAACAAGATGGAATCACCAGCTGGCTATAAATTTTCAAGCACAAAAACACAACTTAGTTGCCCATAAAAAAAGATGAATCTGTGTAAATGGGGAGCCATTAGCGGCACGGATTGTCACTGCGGAGGTAATAAAATTGTGACGGCTTTAATGGGGCCACCATAAAGCCTGATCTGGACTTGTAAATCTGTAAGCGAGGGATCCATTTGTATAACAAAGCCGGATTTACGGCAGCGCTGGCAAGTGTTGCTGAATTCAGAGGAAGGTTTAGAGAATCTCAAGGGAGAACTTACAGTCATTATGGGAGGAATTAAAAAGCGCTGATTGTAATAGGAGAAGAAAAAGGGGAAATTCTAAGAACCGGGGACAGTATCAGGCAAAAAGGTCCCTGTGGACAGATGTATTTACACATCTGATTCTGCAACTTGAAATCATAGAATATAGATAGATAACATGTCCTCTTGACAATGACATTGGTTTGTGTTTAGGATTAGATAGGCGTTGGGTTTCTGGGGTGGGGTTCGTATACAGAGAAAAAGGTGCTTATATATTTTGGCCACCTCCCCCATCCAATACGGTGCATGTGAGGCACTTTTTTATGTTTAAAGGGGGAAATAAAACATCCATATAGGTGGGAGGTAAAGTAAGTGTGGTTGGGAGAATAAAACCAGACCATCAGATTATAAATGAAGAACGGCAAGTTGGCTACACAACGAGCATAAGATTTCTCTCCAGTATCTGGGAATCATAACCAGACACTAAGGGAATAAGATAGGATAATAAGACTTATGTTATGTTGAGACCAGTTAGTAAAACCAGATGACCTGTGGGGTCCACTGAGATACAAAATTGACTTTGGGAAGAAGATTATGAAGACCCAGGGTTTGTAATGAAGAACTATTACAGAGTATTGTCAGACTATTTCCCATCTAAAAGTTTGAGATGAACACGACAAGGCTTTCAACACCATTACAGAGCCACATTTGGGAAATAGGCATCTTATACTAATAATGTAATTTGGCTTAAAAATTAAAAAAAAGCAAGACAGATATTGTTAATATTATGCCATCATTTCTTCTTTTTCAAGCATTACCAACCAGGTTTTAGAAATTAAGTTATCAGCTGTGTAGGCATCATCATCCCTTGGACTTTTCCATTGACATGAGAAACTTTTGGGTTTTTATAGTAAATCAATATAGACTGAATTATTACCTTTGATGGGAATTTTCTCTTAGCTTTGTGTTTGAAGTCAACAATCCAATAATGTGGAAGCAACAACATCATTGTGTTTTACATTTCCATGCAACTGACTGGGTATTCTTTGCAAAGTAAATTTTACAACATTCACTAATCTAAATGAAATACCCCTTACAACCTAAATTCTTTTAGTAAATAAACCCTATTGCATAGGATATTGCCTTGTTTATTAACTTGAATGTTGGAACTATGCTTTAGAAATAAAACATTAACAGGTGAGGTCCCAATAAAACCAACCTACCTGCCTGTTTGCAGTCTTTTCTGTAATGTACACTGCGATTGTGCCGCTCAGAGTATGATTCCGGCATAGCTAGCTGTCAAGAATCAGTTAATTCTCGCATGCACTGATGGACTTACATTAATCTGACCTGGTCAATATAGATGGCTCAAGATTTTAAACATGGAAGAGGATTGGATAAAGACTCCAGCACCCATAATGGAGCAAGAAGAGACAAGTGTAAAAAAAATTGCAACACACTTTATGGTATACTTTAAGAATGTTAGACAATGATCCCCCAATTCTCCTAGATGGTGATTTAATTTTGTCCTTATTGTAAACACTTATTTGTTTAATTCAAGTGTTTATTTGGACTTTTTGAACTGAATGTTGAAACTTTTCTTGATAATGTTTGCAACCCTTTTGGTTATTATGTTTTTCCTTTGTGTTGTTATGCAATAATACATCTATCAATAAAATTGATAATTAAATAAAAAAAAATTGCAAACAGATACGCAAGTTTATTTTAACACAGAAAGGACATCACTTGTTTATTTTGCAATTAACAACCTCCTTACTCGCAAATTTTTAAAATATTAAACTTTAGTTCTTTATTGGAACTTTAGTGCTTTAAAGGAAACAAGGTGCAGGGAAAGTAGTACGGTGTCCTATACCACTTCAGTTTGAACACTGCAGCTTGTCTATGTCATCCTCAGCTTGCCAACATAGAGCTAGAGCCCTAAACACATATGACAAATAACCTAAATTTTCATTCATGTTTTCCACATGAAAAAAATGTCTTTGTTCACACATGAAAAAAAACTGGTACTGTCACTGCTTCGGTAAGAGCGGAATGGCAGGTCATAAATATCCCATGTTATTTTTACACAATTTCCAAGAATATCACTTTCTAATGATCCCTGTCTACTTTCAATGGTGTAGAATTTAGGCAAGGTCCAAGTTTGGTACATAAAGCTAAAGCAATTTGCAATTTGTTTTACCACCATAAATCAGCTATGAACTCAGAATGTGATGATTTGCAAAATATTTAAACCCTTTATTCAGTCGAAATAATTAAAAAAAAAAAAAAATGAGAAACGCTTATGTTTTATAAAAAATAAATGCCAATTTTGAATTTACTGTCAGCAACACATTTTACAAAAGTTGGCTCAGGGGCATTACCACCATGTTCTAAACCCTTCTTCTCCAATAATATGAAAATGTTTGTAAACTAAGGGAACCAGTTGCTGTAGTTATATGTTACCTGATATGATTTTAGATGCCTAACAATTAGGGGTTGCTTCTGTTGTGTTTCCCATTTCATAATAGGACTGATTTATAAATGTTCTCCACGACTGGTTTAGAGAGACTATCATGGGAGAACCTAGTTAATCCAGCAAACCTGGAACGTATTTCTTAAAAATAATTTTTATTAGTTGGCAATGTTTTCAGTCCTGGAACAGATCCATTCCAGGTTCTCCCATGAAAGTCTATATTCTCCAGTCTTAGAGAGCTATAATATATCAGGCCCAATGGCCCTGATTTATTAAAGCTCTCCAAGGCTGGAGAGAATACACTTTCATCAGTGAAGCTGGGTGATCCAGCAAACCTGGAATAGATCTGGTCCAGGATTCAAAACTTTTGCTGGCTAATAGCAAATGATTTTTAAAAATCCTTTCCATGTTTTGTGGATCACCCAGCTTCACTTCTGAAAGTGTATTCTCTCAAGCCTTGGAGAGCTTTAGTAAATCAGGGCCAATGTGTCAAATGTTGTTAATGGGTAGGTCTGCACTGTAGCACTATGGCTCTTTTATAAGCCTTTCCTGAAAAACGCATTGTCTGGATGGCAGGATGTGTTTCTCCAAAACTTGTATATTTACTTTGGTTTTAATGGTGCCTCCCCAGATGTGCAAGCTACCCATGCCATATGCACCAATACCATCATGGATCCTGGCTGTTCTGACAAGGCAGATAGTACCTCTCCTCTTTAGCCCAGAACAAGAGATGTTAATGAATTCCAAAAAGAATTCCAAGTTTTGATCTGTTAGATCACAGGATACATCACTCCACTTCACTTTAGTCCATCCTGAATGGGCTTGGATCTAGAAAAGGCAGCCATGTTTTTGAAGATATGGAGATATGGAGATTGCATTTGTGGGTGCAGCTACATACTTTATTCACAGCCAATGGCTTTCACAAGTGTTCCTATACAGTGACTTCCTTTACAGAATCATATTTATTTGTCTAAGGTCCCAAAGATGGATTTTAAGTCTTGCTCCTAGTGTACAGAGGTTTCTCTGGATTCTCTGAAAATTGTAATGATATTATCTACTATAAATGATGAAATCCCAGCAGTTTTACATTGTGGAATGATATTCCTAATAATTACTTTTTGGCCTTTTAACGTTGCATAGCATTTGTTAGCATAAAACAAAGTTTCCAATCTTTTTCGGCTCTTGTCCCAAATTTTTTTTGAAATGTGTTGCTGGCACCAAATTTAAAATGAGCACATATTTTTTTTTTACATGCAATAACATTTCTCGGTTCCAGCATTTGATGTTTTGTCTTTGTACTATTTTCAGTTAGATAAAGGTTTGAAAGGATTTGCAAATCATCACATTCTTTTTATACAGCATCCCACCTTTTTGGAAAGCGGGTTGTATAACAGCATTGATTGATTGTACTAATTAGTTTTAATTTGATGCAACATTTTCACTATCATTAGATTGCTGTTTTATCCTTTATCGGTTAATAATAATATCACATTTTTAAGGTTCACACAGCTAAATGCAGAGATAAACTGCAGATAATACAGCTGTTTTATTTGTCAAATAATATTTATTTAATTCCATCCAGTCTTCAGATGTACACTGCTCCACCATATAACACAGCCTTGTCTGATGGGGCAGGGGACCTGTAACACTTTCCTGGACTTGTCCCTTTCTGAGTCCCTGTATGACAATTGCAACATTCTCATCAGTATTCTACAAACGTAAGTTGGTGCTAATCCATCATGAACTTTGTTGACCAAGTTATCCACCTGTCATTGCCTACAATGGCAGCAAATTACCTGCATAATTAATCAAATTCTAACACAAACCAACAAAGATCTCCACAGCCTGGCTTCCCTATATATTTTCATATACCACCCTATATGTAAAAAGCATTCATGTCTAACCCTTCTGCAGCACCATGGATACTTACAGGCCACCATTACTGCAGTTGACAGCCTACCAATTACTTATCGTAATCACCACCCTTATGCTCTATTATTGAAATAAATGAAATTATTAATTAATTCAGTTTTGATAGACAAATGCCAACCTATAGATCTATTGTTCTCTGGTGCTGTTTGCAATACCTAATAGTTGGTTGGCTCTTCAACAACAAACACGTGTGCCTGTCAACAACCTGCTAAGCTCCATGGACAAGTGCAAATACTGTAATAAGTGTCTGAATACATGTGACTGAGAAACAATGACTGCACCACTTCACAACCATCCATATACACCAGATTTTACTATTCTTCACCTTATTTATCTTGAACCATTAATAGAGAGAAGACTGGAACGTGGTCAAACTGCCATTACATCAGGATAGGTATTCTGTAATACAAAACTGCAATTAGTAGTGGCACTGCAGATGTAACAATATCAAAAACTCAAGATGCAATATACTTCATATCAGAACATGAAGCTGTGGTGTTTTGGTTTAAACCAGAGTACCCCTTTATTAAAATAGGGAGCATTGTTGGTTGCATGTGTATGAAACAATGTACCCAAATAAAAAAAGTTAAAAAAAATAAAGGGAGCAAAATTGGGCCAGAGTGGATGAATTATTTAAAATATTGATGATGATTTTATTTTATTTATTTTTTTTATCAGAAGGTTTAGAGCACTTGTCACTTTTTTCTACAATGGAAAGGACACAGAAGCAGAAGAAAGGTATGGCTAAACATCACATCCAGCTATGGTAAAAGTCCTTACAATGAGGCAGGATGGAGTTTATCGGTCATGATTTGAAACTATTTTCTAGATTTTTGTGTACATAGTGAGAGATTGGCAATGATGTCTGGACTGTGACTCGCAACTATGACTTGGTGTGAATGGTTTTAGCAGAGGACTTTAAGCATAGACAGAGATCCAAAATGATTCGACCTTGATGTTAAAAATTTTCCTTCTTTACTTGAGAGTGGGAAAATGGCCCCCAATGGCACACAGAAGTAAAAAAAAAACACCAAAAAAAACTAACAAGGTTTCCAATTCTTCTTCATCGTGTTCCCATTGACCAGAGGAAAATGAATAAAGTAATCTGATCACTATGAGTTGCATCTCAATATTGCTCCCATTTTCTGTTCAAATTTCCCCAATATTTCCCGTTACTTAATCATAAAATAATGACTAATGGTTTAACCACAATTTAACCCCAACCATGACAAAAAAAACTTGGCTGTAGTTTACCAGTGCTAAACATATAAATATTTGAACACAAAAGTTTAAAGGGCAACCAAATATACAACATGTGAATAAATGCTGCAGGTTCTCAACTGTTGTATGCTTTATGAACTGGGCAAATAAACAACTTTCTGGCTTCTACAGCAATTAAGTTTGTTCTAAATCTTCCCTGAGCTCAGTGAGCTTGTCCCCAATGCACCTACTTTAAAATACATGATGACGAAGAGGGGGAAGGGAATGTACATAAAAATTTAATTACCCTGAAACATGCATCTTCGCTTGCTCCAAGTACAATTAATTTTCTACCAATGAAGGCTTGCATGGGACTTTCAGTAATTAAGACTCTCACTCTCTCTGAAAAAAATGTGATATTGAGGAGGAAGGGGAATATGTTGAAAACTGTCTTACACGGCTTGTTTTTGTTTTAGACAGACAGAGCAATAAAAGGGGACGCATAAACTGAATAGCCATGATGTGGAAAATGAGGAAGGTCAACAGACTAAAGATTAGTATAGAACTATAGGAGCTAAAATATGCCAGCCAGAAGTGCCACTGTGAAGGTTCTCTTGGAAGCAGAAGCCATGTCAACTGAGATCTATGCATACAGAGGAACAGAGATAAGTATAATATCATGTATTATATTAGTGGGAATATCATTTGTCATTTCTTGAAAGACTTGTTTGGCACAAGTACAAAAAATAGATTTATTATTAAAATGAATGTTATCTTTTTCTGCCCTCATACATAAGACTATATCCTAACTAGGTAGACCAGATGGATACCTAGTTAGGGTCTGGCCTATTTACGGCAACAAAATGATGTGCAATGTGAAAATAAATCATCATTTAGAAATTGTAATTTACAAGATTACATGAATTATCAATTAATTATTAATACGATAAATCTATGTGTTATCATTTGTTTCTCTTTTGGCTGCTTTACAGAACAAGTTAGAGTTCTTTACTAGGAAAGAGTAACTGCTACAACGTCAGCTCTCCAGCTGACACACCCACTAAGAGCAGAATATACCCAATACTTCAATGGAAAAAAAGTAACCGAATGAGGATATAAACCATTTATCCCTCCCTTTATTATGTAATACTTTCCCTCACCCCGTAGATTGTAAGCTCTTTTGGATAGGGTCATCTCCTTCTACTGTGTTGTTGTTTGTATCTGTCTGTAATTTGCAACCCCTATTGAATGTACAGCATAATATAAAATTGTAAAAATACAGTTTAATAATAATACAAATATTAATTTTGTGATAAGATAGTCAAAGTCTGGAGGGCTGAAATCAATCAAAATGAAGAAGCAGTTTTGTGACACACCCAGGAGGAATATTGACTCCCCACTAGACCCACCCACTAAGAACCACACCATGATTTTAACTAGGAAAGAGTAACAGTTGTGTGATATCAGCTAACAGTTGTGTGATATCAGATATATCTAATTGATGCCTCTACTGAAAGTATCATCTCAATACCACGCTTAAATCTTAGCTAAGGAGTAGCGAACCCGTGATATCAACACTCCAACAGACATACCTTGTACATAATTCCTCTAAGTTTTATGATATACCTAGGTCTTCACTTCAAAAAAGGTGGCCAGATTTTTTTTGAAAAGGGTAACATAAGCTATTCAACACATACATGTGACAGGTGACATAAGACCCTAGATGTTCACTAGGATAGAGTAACTGAACGGGGACATAAACTCTTCAACACACACCAATAAAAGCAAATGATAATCAAAAAACAGCATTAGTGCCCTAGTAGTCCCACCCATGAAGAACATATCATGACATACCCAGCTGATGACATCAGCTTCCCATAGAAACACTCTTTAAGAGCATGGGTTGCAAGAACCACCAACAAAGAAAATAGTAAATTTTTGCATACAATGTCCTTTAGGATTTTTTCAGGCTCTACTATAGAACTTTAAAACATTTCATACATGAAAAAATATTAGGCATTCTCATATAAAAACAGTAAAAAAAAACCTTAAAGCTGTGCGCTCATCTTGTTTCTTCTTAGTAAGGATAGGTCAGTACTGCATATTATAAAACCAAAGCAACACCACAATTGCTGCCCACTTTCTACGTGCTTAGGAAATTAGGGAGCCGTAAAAAGAAGAAATAAATCAGGTCTTGGAAAATAAGGAAAGTGAAAAAGGAAAGTGAGAATCTAGCAAATATGCCAGACCGAGATGAAAGATGAAAACAAACATGTGAAACATGAATCACACTGACACTTCCTATTGTACAGTCTTACTGCCGTTGTATTTCAAAGTGTTGTATTACAAACTCAAGGTGCTTTTAGGTCTATTAAACAAGATAAAAACAAATTCTTGAGTAAAATAATACAAACAATTTATAATTAAAGTTGAACTCTACTATTACCTTCAGTCTTACACAATTGTACAAGTTTTACTGCTGTACTGTAATTGTATTCTCTGATGTTCCAGCACAATGTGAGCTTCTTGCAGTGTGCAATAAAAGCTTCAGTAGGACAGATAGTGCCTGCTTCATTTCCTAGCTGATGGACTTCTATCACTTTCCTTTCTAGCCTTAGTATCCCAGTCTATTCCTTTTATTACTTGCATGTCAGTTCTTTCAATCTTAGCCTTACTTACATCATATGCGGATGTTACCTAGGGTGGTACATGCAAATCTTGTCTTCAAAGGAATATTTCCTTTACCAGACTGACATTCACCCATCAAAGCATTATGATGTTTGGAAAACTCCTAAAAGTCAGCCAACTGCTTGCATTTGAGCTTAGTGCTCCTCAGGGGAGTGGTCATAGAAAAATGCTGGGATGTACCTACTGGTCCCTCCCACCAGGTATTATCTATCTGCATTGTATAGAAGAGGTATATAGATCCAAAGATGAAATTACAGCAATCAAAATAACTAAAACGCACCTAGCCTGGACCAGGTGTGCAGGGAGCTGTGCATTGGTCACACAAGTTTTCCTCCCAACAGTTGTTCCCTGTGTGACCAGTGATGATGTAGCCTATTTACAGTACATTTACAGGTTTACCTATCTCTCCTCCTATGCCACAAATGAGTTGTTTCATTGGACCAGAGTTGACTATTAGTTTTTAGGCAAAATATTATTAGCAGTCCTGCATTGTGAGAAGAGTGAGGGGCCCATACACAGCTCTGAGGGATGAAGGGTAGAAGAGCGATGAATAAGGTAAGCACGCTTTTTTCAGTACCCTAGAAGTAAACCGGCATTGTAGTTTTGACATACACCCACAGTTAAGCTTTGAACAATGAGAATTTTCCACCATTCATCAAATCATTTTCATGCTTTATTTTCTATTATTTATTAGCTTGCTTCATCTTTATCCTTCAATCGAAGAATATGTTAAAACCGCTCTTGCTGTGAGGCTCTGGTGCTGCTAGGGTAGTTCTGACATACCTGGAGTTCAGCTTTACAGAATGAGGATTTTTAACCATTTATCATATTTATTTTTTTAGTATTATAAGACTATTGTACTTCTATCATTCTAATAAAATTTAAACAAATCATGACGGGTTAGGAATGTTCACCACCAGTATATGAACCTTAACCGATTTACATATTTATGCCAGACATACACATACATACATATACAGATTTTATCATGTATTGTTTTTTTTTTTTTTTTTTTATTAGTATTTTGAACTTTCTTCTTTTAGTCCAAAAGAATGAGGCCAAACTGACTAACACTTTGTTTGCATTAGGGACCTCAAATACAAAGTTTTAAAATCTGTAACTGGGGAGAACTGCACAGAAAGGTATTTAGTCTGTCATTGCATTAAATGGAAGGTAGATAACGGCCTGGTTACAGTCCATGCAGTAACCAGTTGGCCTAATTCCTGCAAATCCAACAGCTATATTCCGATTTTTAGGCATTTTCAGATATCACAAGTAGGAACCAAGCCTTAATAGAGTTCTAATTTCATCTTATGTTGGAATATATTTCTATCTGGGCTTTAACATCAGACTGTAGCACTTTCATTCAATATTGAGCATTGTAGCACAGCACAGGGGGATTGCTCATGGTAACGGGATGCTTGCAGGGCACCAATTGTGGTGGTTGTGGGGAATTGCTCTAGGTAGCAGGCATCAGACAGTTCACAAAAAGAGGCAGCAAAGCTTTAAATCAACTTAAAAGTCCAGGCTCCAGCCTGCAGGCTTTATTGTGACAGCCATTTAGAAAAAAAATAAAACAATGGTCCGGCTGGGCAACTAGCTGCCTCACTTTAGGTATGCTAGCTCTCTGTCCACTTGTAAGCCCCAGTAGTACACAGTTCATGTAAATGTGGTAAACAGAATCCACTCACAGTTCATGCAGTCTTGGTAAACTCAGTCCAAAGTCTCCTCCTCCAGCTCTAGGGGACCTATGTCATAATCTCCCCCTAGTCAGCCTGGAACACTCCGGCTCTCTCTCAGCCTGGAACACTCCGGCTCTCTCTTAGCCTGGAACCTTCTGGCTCTCTCTCAGCCTAGAAATCCTCTGGTTCTTTCTCAGCCTGGAACACGCTGGCTGATCATCTCACACATTGCACCTGAGTGCAGGTGAATATATACCCAAATCAGGGTTGGGTTGGGCCAAGGAACCCACTTTTCACTTCCCTTGGCTAGTTCAAGGCCCCTAAAGAACCAGGTTTCTTTTCTAAAACATATACAAACCTATAAAACACACTCTTTCCCTGGAACCTTTAACACTTTCCCTCTCATTTCAACACTATTTCTAACCTTTTTTGGACACTCTTTTACACCATGTTAAGCTCAAAGTGGCCATTTCAGCCCTTCTATGTGCAGAAAGTGCTAGTCTAGTACCCAGGTTCCCATTTGGGGGCAAAGTGTGGTCCCAGACTGGGAATGTGAAAAAAGAATAGGCGATTCAATGTCTTGTATCCACTTCTGTATAATTTTTATGTAACTCTTTGTAGTATTATTAGAAAGGTGACATCAAGGACATCCTTTACTTGACACACAAGGAAAACCTCTAAACCAGTGTTTCTTGCCCTTTATAACACGAGGGAACCCCACTGAAATAACTTTAAGGTCTTCAGGGATCCCCTACTATAATTCATATATCCACAACTCACAGTACATGAATTTGGTGGTTAATTGGTCCTTACAGTTCTGACCACTGCGAAGAATGGCACCCTTACAGATAGCCAAAAATATATTTGATGTCCATTAAACTGATCTGAGAGTCACAAGCTGCTCATTGTTCAAGGAACCCCTAGCAACCTTTGGAGGAACCCTGGTTGAGAAACACTGATCTTAACACATTACAGGTAGTCCCCGGGTTACATACAAGATAGGGACTGTAGGTTTGTTCTTATGTTGAATTTGTATGCAAGTCAAAACAGGTACATTTTTTTAATAAATGCAATTAGGACTGATGTTTGTCTCAACATAATATTAGGCAGTGTGGTGTCAGTAACTGTAAAAAAAAAAAAACCCCACTGTGAGTTAATTACAAAGCAAAAAACTTTTTGACCCTAGACATTAATTAACTTCTGGAACAAGCTGTGCTTTGATATGCAAAAAGAAACAACTGCAGAGTTTGTCTTGGTCAATAAAGAGTTACAAGAGGCTGCAGGAGAGCAAAAGACTTCTTCTGCAAGTCATGCAAACTGTCCCCCGCCCCCATCAAGCTTCTGTCCTGCACACGAACCAGCATGGAAGCCCTGTTTGTATTTAGGAGTCATCCATATGTTGGATGTCCTTAACTCAGGGACAACCTGTACATAAAAATTCTTGCAGATGTAACAGTTTTAAAGATATATATCCATCAATTTCTGAGATTATTCTAGTTCTGTCACACCCTGCACGGCAGGGCAAATGGAATGATTTTTACTAGGTATCGTTCTTCTCAAGAAGCCTGGACAGTGAAAGAAGAAGCAGCGGACTGCTCTCCATGTCACTCTCCTCCCTTCTTCCTATCAGCACACTCCTTGCACTGCAGCACAGCTTTTTGGCTCTTTGTGCTGATTATTGTTTTCATTGAGCTTTGCTATATACAGTATTGCAAAAGGCAAAATTGTATATATATGAATCCATGACTGTATTAATTGTCTTTAGCATCTTCCTAGAGTTCTAGATTCCTTTTAATGTACTCATCAGCTTTGGATAAAACTACTTCCAGACAAAATTGAACTAAACAGGCCAAAATATTTGGACTGCAGGTAAGAAGACAATCACTGTGCATTGAATTAGCTTCCAATATTAATTGAATGGACTCTGCAGAACGTTATAGCGAATGATATTTTTTCCTCCCTTTCCTCCGCTTCCTGAACCGCGTGTCTTTAAATCATTTTACAGTGGCAGGGCGGCCGCGAAAATCAATTTTTAATTCTGCATTTGTTTATTTAAGTAATCCTGTTCGGGTTACGTGTAAGCCCCGGAGATCCTTGGCTGTCAGTGTGGACTCCGTACACAGCTAGTCATCAGCTTAATACAGTGTGATTTCACTTCCCCCAGAGGTATGCACGATCCTATTACAATCCCTCCTTATTAATGGGCGCGTGGACAGCCAGATACTTCATTATCTGATCCAGGTTGTTTATAGTTAAATAAAACCAAACTGGCTCTGCGCAGCTACAGAATAAATCCCATTAATGACAGGCCAGGAATACACAATCAAACCCTTTATGACATATTTACCGCTATCTACCTTCAACGGCTATCGAGCGGGACCCAGCAGAGGATTCTGGGACATCTGGAAAGGTGCCGTCAAGGTTTAGAAGTGAAAGAAAGTCATCTCACTTATCTGAGAGGCTGGGAGATGAAAGAAGGAAGGGAGGGCATCCCAAAAAAATGAAGACGGAAGGAAAGAGAAAAATGAAATCAAGGTATATATTATAGTGGACCTGAACTAGTGAATGGAAAAAAACTACATTGCAGCCCAGTTGTATCATTTAAAGGTCTATTTACCAGAATGGGAAAAAAGAATGAGGAATTCAATGCCTAGTATCGACTTACATACGACTTTTATGTAAGTTTTTTATCTAACTTGCAGATTTATTGCAGGTCATTGTCTGAAGCCAAAAGGTGTTTGCAATAGCCAGGTTACTAGCAATATTAGAATGGCAAACTTATAAACCAGTGTTTCTTGACCTTTATAACATGAGGGAAGCCCCTAGATCAAGGTTGTCAAACTCTGGCCCGCGGGCCATATCTGAATTTGTCGGTACAGGTACATTATTTTAATAAATGCAACTAGGGAGTTTGTCTTAGTCATTAAAGAGTTACAAGAGGCTGCAGAACAGCAAAAGACCCATGCAACCAAGCCTCCATCCTGCACACAAACAAGCAGGGAAGCCCCATTCATATCTATGGGTCGTCCCCATGCCGGATGTCTTTAACCCAGGGATTACCTGTACCTGTATATTATGCTAGGATATCTATTGGCTTCTCCAGGGTCTGTTGGCAACTGACCACATCCCCAGCAGAGAGACATTTAGGATCATCCAGCCAATCAGTGACTTTATCTGTGCATAGATTCCTGGACATAGCCATGTGACTCCCTGATGCAGAAGTGCTTGCTGTAGGCAACTGATGGAGCCTGTAGTAGCTAATAGGAAAGTATTATACAACTTTTATACAACGCAGGGATTCTGAAGACATTTTTTCAGTTTTGGAGTATGGAAGCAGCTTTCTTCATCTCCCAAGAGTCTCTTTAAACCAAAGATTCTGGGGCTTAGTCTGTCAAATTCCAGTGTGTGCAGCCAAAACTGCAGGGGGGCTTTAGAGATGTGGTGCCCAGAAGTCGGAAACACTTATCTTTTCAAGCTGAAATTCAAAGTCATTCCATAGATAAGAATACCAGAAAATAAAAAATTACTCACTGGATGATTGCCCCCAAAATGTTCAGGCTTGGCTAGAGTCTAGCTTAAATACTGTAACAGGGAGATGCAGACAATGAATCATAATTGCTCATTAGACTGTACAAAGTTCTTTCTTTGGACCATAAAACATGCTATTTTATTTGAAATTAAAATCTTCCTAAACTTGTTTAAAATGTTTGTATTAAAAACAGAGGAGCTACTGGGTATAGAAATTACAGGCGACCTTCTGTGATGGCTTTATCCCTGGTTGTTGCAACAGGAAAAAACTTCAACAATTTGACACAGTGCCAAAACGTACCCACACTCTTCCTACTTTCTGCATATGTCTGTTGGCCAGTAAATCTGCTTATCATATGCAAGTGTCAGAATGGGGTTGGTAGATCAGCTCCAACTCCCCAAAAAATTGTGTTTTTTTTTCTAGTCAGACCAGCCTGAAGCTGGACCATGGAACTTTTCTCATCAAATCAGCCTGGGAGCTGGCCATGGAGCTTTTTCCATCAGAACAGCCTGAGACGCGGTTATGAAGCTTTCGCCAGACAAGATGGTTTGGAAGGCCACTACAGATCTATGCAACCACCTTTAGGTGCTTGTAGGAATTTTTCTCCAGTTGCTGCTATGACAGAGTCTCTTTAAAACAAAGCTAAAAAGGCTTGAAATCTACAAAATTTTATTGGCTAAGTGAGGTTAAGTATGTCATATTTCTGTTGGCAAGTAAATTTGCCCATCATAGTCATGGACTCATGTACGTCTTAGGATGAGGTTTTCAAATCAGCTCCAATTCCACCAAAAATGATAAAGCTTTCCCATTAAAATAGCCTGGGACTTGGCCATGGAGCCTTTTCCATCAGAAGAACCTGAGAGTCAGCCAAGGAACTTTTCCAGTCGGGACAGCCTAGGACTCGACCACGGAGCTTTACCTGTCAGAACAGCCTGAAACTTGGCCGTGAAGCTTTTCCAATCAAAACAGCCTTGGACTCCGCCATGGAGCTTTTCCCATCAGAACAGACTAAGAGTCACCCATGCAGCTTTTCCAATCAGATCGGTCTGAGACTTGGCCATGAACCTTTTCCAATCAAATCAGCCTTGGACTTAGCTATGGAGCTTTTCCCATCAGAACAGCTTGAAACTTGGCCATGAAGCTTTCCCCAGCCAAGATGGCTTGAAAGACTACTGCAGATGTATAAAACCACCTTTATGTGTTTGTAGGAATTTTCCTTCCTACTTTGACAGAGTCTCTTTAAAACAAAGCTAATAAGGCTTGGAATCTACTATCTAGCATTTTTTTATGATATTACAAAAATTATATTGGCTAAGTTAGGATTAAGTATGTCATATGGAATGTCATTCTTAAATTATACTAAATTATATGATCATGAATATTTAAAAAAAACAACCTAGAGGCCCATGAGTTACTGTAATGGTGACTAATGAGTCCTTACCAGCTCTTTATATCTTAAAGCGTGATTACATAGGCCTGTACATGTTTCAGGCTGTGTCCAGCTCCTCAGGCAGCTCTGGGTGATGGGGCATTTCTATGTACTAGCAAGGTAGAGGGTATCAAAATTCTTGGAATCATAGTGGATTCCATTGAAAAGAGCACACAACTTACTTTTAAAAACAATGGACAGTAAAAGAACTTTAAAAAAACATTTTTTCCCCCTCCTAAATATTTTAGAGCTTTCCTGCCCTTATGGTATTGCTTAAAACATAGTATGTAATTTTGGCTTCTAAAAATTGGCTTGTTTTTGTGTGTGAAAATTAGAGCAAAGGTTCTCTGCTCATTATGTTCTAGCAACAGTAAACTTTACAAAAAAATGTATTCATAAATAAAAATTTGGAATTGATGTATGTTGAGCATAAAAAAACTCATTTTATTACCCTGGCTAATAACCCTGGACGTCAATGGAACATCTAACTTTAAGGCTTACATAATAAATGAATCCCATATCCATAACCAAATCCCATAACCATATCCAAACTCTTGATCGTATTTGTCATCCCCAGGCACCTTATGCTTATTACAATGCCCAATCCCTCTCCATTATACACAGTTATACCAGGCATATGTTACTGTATATGCAGTGCCTCATACTGCTGTTTTACACATAGTGCCACATACCTCTCTATTACCTAATATTATTTATTATTATTTATTTACACTGAGAAACATTGCAAAAAAGTCAGCTTCACAAAAGATCTCATTATGGGCCGTATTTAATTTGTATTTGTTGTCTGCTAATCATTGGAATTGATGGAAATTTGGATCCCATACAGCAATCTAGGACATGGTAGAAATCTACTTAAAATTGTCTATTATGACAAATTTGAAGGGATGACCCTGCTAAGAAGAAATTGTGCACATTTTTCCTACACTTCAGTTTTTCACCTAAGGCTCCCAACTACGTGCCAAGCGAAGAATTTTGCATACAGACCTACAGGCTAAAGTTGCAAATTCAAGCTGACATTTATTATAGCAGAATAATTGTATTATTGCTTCATATTTTGCTCCGTTTGTCATATTCTGTTTTACCTGAGTTAGCACATTGTGTATTTTCACAGTTAACCCTTCTATATTCAAGATCTCAGTTCAAACTCTGTCTTGGATTATTTTTATGAAGTGCTTCATATTTCCAATCTGAAAACAGTTCCAATATTATAAATATCTAAAGGATGAAGATGGGTATCCTCCTATCAAAGTCTAGTGTGATATGGACAGATCTTTGGGTTGGAAGTAACGTTTATGGTAGCATGGTGGCTCAGGGGTTAGCACTCTGGCCTTTGCAGCGCTAGGTCCCAGGTTCAATCCCCAGTCAGGACATTATCTGCATGGAGTTTGCAGCTTCTCCCCCCGTGTCTGCATGGGTTACCTGCCACATCCCAAAAACATGCAGTAAGGTTAATTGGCTTCTCCCTAACAATTGACCTTAGACTACATTAATGACATATGACTATAGCAGGTACATTAGATTGTGAGCTCCTATGAGAGACAGTTAGTGACATAACTATGGACTTTGTACAGTACTGTGTAATATGATGGTGCTATATAAATACTGTATAATAAAAATGTCAAGTATGTTGCTGGTTTTTATCATCTTAGAATGGAAATAAGTCCAGTGTCCACCAAACACAAGAGAAGGGAAACCAAACCTTGGACTTTGCCATAAGCTAGGGGCTAATGTGGACAGTAAAGGAGTAGTGGGTGAAAAGTGGGTGGGCTACAACAAAGTCACATGGAGCTTTGGCTAACCCTTTTATATAATAAAAAAAAGTGTTTGTGGTAAAGAATAAATTAGAAACGCACACCCTCCAGGGATACATACGTCACGTATGCTGCATCTCCTGCGTATGCTCAATCTTGGGCACACATGCGCAGTGTTTTTTACATTTTCAGGTGAGCGCATTACTTGATTTCACATTTTCAGTGCAGTGTGAGATTGGGTGACAAAGAAGATGGCTGCACTTGATGTCGGAGAAGGACGAAGCTGCACAGGACCGTTTTCACTCAGATTGCGGCTTTACACCTGTTTTTTTTTTACTGTAAGTCCACTTTAAGGTGCAATAGAAATACTGGTTGATTTTAAAATAATTTATTGTTGTACAGAGTATATGAGATTTTAGTGACTGGGTTTACATCTACAAAATTGGATCCAATGCTGACCCCATCAGAGCGCTGAAAATGCCGTGACGAATTTCAGGAACACAGAAAGGGGCCACAAGAGATGAGCAGCACTAAGATGCAACAAAGAAGGAAAAAATAAGGGAAAACAATATTTTTAAATCTCAATGGTTTATAATGCACAGTGCTTTGGGAAAATAGCTGTCATTCAGTTTGGGATGACTTTAAGCCTGGCCTTAAATCACCATATTAACGCTTTACGGATTGCCCAAGATTAAGAAGAACTCTACAATTGGAGAAGATTTGTTAATAATGCCGAGGTTAATAAGATACTGAGAGACTGCGCAGGGGATAATCACCTTTCCAGCACTGCTATTTAATGGGAAAATTGACAGATCAGCCTTGATGAATCCATGAGGTTTTTTTCCACCAACGGCTCTCTGATTAGCAGGGGAAGGTCACAGATTTCCAATATGTGGAGCATACGACTTTTCTGAGGATAGGATCAGCAAACAGGGGCTACTCAGTCCTCCCTGCGCCTCCAACGCGCAAACACTTTTCTTTCTTTATGTATTTATTAAGTTAAGCCTCTTGGCTAAAGACGAGATAGAGAGAGGTTCAGAGATAGCAAGGTTAAAGGAAAATCAACCCCCATTATGTTCCCCTAATATGAAGATGAATTGTGCCAGGAAAGTATGATAAGAGCAGAGCAACAGAGAGTGAAGGAGAAAGGAGACAATGAGCATGACAATACGCAACAATAAGATAACCCAAACCCAACCAACACCGTCTAAACATGACAAAAAGGCCAATAGACTTAAAAGAGAATGTATCACCATCTAAATATTTTTGGGATATAGTTATATATAATGAGCTGGATGTTACTCG
>NC_092860.1:14745168-14778970 GCF_032062135.1 Pyxicephalus adspersus
TTTTTTTTAGTTTTTTGTATATAATATTGTACATATACTGTACATATAGTAGACATATTTGTTTTTGTTTTTGTTTTACATGGGAAGGCTCTCCTTAGCTTGGCTAATTCCCTTATCTCACTTTTAGTTTACCATGCAGAATTCATCTTTCATAGATGTGAAACACTCACAATGCTCAATACTCCAGAGTTCTTGTGTGCTAGGCTGCCTAGGGTTTAGGCAAGGGAAATGTTATTGACATTAAAATGTCATATTCAAGCTTTGTATTATAACATTGCAGGCTTAACTTTTCAGGGATAGGTGTGTGTACTATTACTCACTTGTATTCTCCCCCAGTCAGAGCAGATACTTCAGGGCCCCATGGTGGCTGACCTGACCTATGTCTGAGCTCAGGGCACCAACCTGTCTTTTTGTAACAGGGTTTTGCCATTCTCTGTCCCAGAAAAGAAACATATATGATTTCTTTTTATAATGTAATACTTTATCCCCCCCCACCATTGTGTACTACATCCCCCACCCCTTAGATTGTCTTCTCCTCTGTCCCCCATGGCTTTGTTTGTATCTTTCTGTCATTTGCAACCCCTATTTAATATAAGGTGCTGTGTAATATGTTCGTACTATATAAATAGAGTTTAATATTAATAATTACCAGTAAGTAATGAAGTTATTGTGGCCCATAAAGGCTGCACAGGTTAGGTGCTGAATTGGATAAACCAATGTAATTTAACTTTAGGTTATTTTATTCACAGAAATCAAACTTTTCAGCTACATTCCCATGGTTTCTTACAGCTAGTATGGCTTTTTGCAGGATTGACAAAATCTTACTTTTCAGTATTGTGTGTAATGTATCAGCAAGAAAAGGTAAATATGTATGAGCGGACATCTGCATCTGTTATGCGTGACACTATTTTTGCTATAACATACCTGTTGATCCTGCCAAACCCGGCTTGTATGACATGTCCTCCAGCAGGATGACAACACTGATTCTGCAATGCTGATTCTTGAGTGCTGAAAATACAATCAGTGTTGTCACTGTGGCTGGACAACTGGAGTTATGTGTTACAAACCCTTCATCCAATTTTCATAACCTCCTCCATATGTCTGCAATTCATCATTCCCAAGCTCCTGTATGCCTAAACCCAAGGAGGAGTGAGTAGCTGTATAAATCACTTTGTCTATGCATACCTCCAATGTTCATCAGAGCCATGGTTTCTATGGGTGCTGCAGTGTCAAGGAAAGACATTGCAACATTTTATACAAGCACCACGGTTCATTTTTACTAGAAAATGAATTATGGAATCAGACGTGTCAGGAGATACCAAACTATATGTTCAGAAGGCAAAAAAGGTTTTGATCTACTTGGAGATTACCCTATGTATTGCATGAGTACCCAGATTGCTGTCAACCTGAAATGAATAAAATTGCTGCCATCATCCTGCACAGCAAAGACCAATAGGCTCAAACCTGAAATATGAATCTTTATGCAGAATGGCTTGTAACAAGGATAATGATGATTGTGTAATGATCAAGAAGATTAAACACATACAGCTCAATGGCAAAATGAGTCCTTTAGGCTGATGACATGCAGCAGAGCTATTAGTTTGTCATCCTGCAAAGTCTAATCTATGATATGGGTTACCAACCAAATAGGAAATAGCCTGGTGGATTACTTGGATATGAAGGCCACCAGCTCTGTATCTTTAGATGAAACCATGACAGTCTATCATTGCTCTACTAGTGCAGGTCTGGTACCATTTGGAAGAACCCAACTAGAGAGCATGAACTTAACTTATACACAAAGTGCCGTATTAGAGGAGGAATCCTTCCTTATCTTTACAAGTCCACCCCTGCCCAGGCACACACACTACTTGGCAATGCCTAGGACTTATACCCAAACAAGGCCCTAGACAATTTAACATTTGAACACCTATTGAAAAAAAAGATAGTACAGGAAGTCCCCAGGTTAAATATGAGATAGGGACTGTAGGCTTTTTCTTTGAAGAAGTTGAATTGGTATGCAAGTCGGAACAGGTACATTATTTTAATCAATGCAATTAGGACAGATGTTTGTTTTAATATATTATTAGGCAGCATGGTGTTGGTTACTGTATTAAATTCTCACTGTGAGTTAAATCACAAACAAAGCAAAAAAAAAAAAAACCTTTATGGGGCCTAGACATAAACTTCTGGAGCAAGTTGTGCTTTGATATGCAAAAAGAAACAACTGCAGAGTTTGTCTTGGTCATTGAAGAGTTATAAGAGGTTCGTATCTAGGATTCGTTTGTATGTTGGATGTCCTTGACTCGGGGACTACCTGTGCTCTATTTTTTATATAGCATACAATAATTTCCCTTTTCAATTGTGTCTAAGATTGATTATAGCCTACTTTTTCCATCTGAAACATTTCTTTCTTGGTCCTATACAGCAGAAATCAATAAAATATTTGTTACCAAGTCTCAAATATGCTCTTGTGAGATTCCCACAAGGAAATGTCTGATCCCAAGGAGTATTGTGCGCTCCCATGATTGTGAAAGGAAGCTTTCAGCCTTGATGCTAGAAGTTGGCAATATTGATATTGGTGAGCTCTACACATTTGGGTTATATTCTGCTAAGGCTCTACACAGAGGAGAATTGGTAGCTTTGATTATTGGGGGGTATAGATATTTATAATAAAGGACAGAAAAGATGGGGTTTTTGGCACAAATAATTAGAATTAAAATTTGGTAATACAAATTTCACACAAAATATACAAAAGAAATTGATATCCTTTTACTTCAACTAACATTAAGCACATTTACATCACCATAACATGGTTAAGTAACTATAAACCCATTCGTATCAACCGTAGTACCCTACGTGTTTTGCCCTTGTGGGCTTCCTCAGGGGTGGTAGTAGGTCAACAAATAACTTTCAGTGCATACACAAGGGTTCAAGTAATCTAAATTTACAACTTTTATAAATTAACTATTGGGGAGTATAATATGTATATTTTATTCATAGCTATAAGATGTCACTAAAGCCAATCCAAAGAATAATTAAATGTATTTGATGATGGCTTCTCCATGGAGCAACACTGTTTAGACAATGCTCTAGCTAGGAGGACTGAATGCCAACATAGAAGACCAAATGCCAACTACAACATGGTCTCAACAAATAAACACAAATGCCTCATTGTACTTCTTAGACTTTGGGTGTACACAAACATGTGAAAGGCTTTCTAGAGCCATTCTGGCACTGACAGCAGCGCGAAGCCCTTCATATTTCAAACACATGCAGCTGACTGTAAGAGCAGCCAGAAAGATTATACTCCAAAAAGGTGACACTTTTCCATGCCTGCATTGCTCCCTAACCAGCACAAATTGAAAGACCGCTTTGGCAATATGCACCAGCTCAAGGCAGCTCTTTTTGTGGTGCGGCAATACAGGAGAAATTTAGGATTTTGATGACACCGCCACGCGCTATTAAGCCTATTACGGGTTAGTGAACAAGGCTCCATCGTTTTAAATTCTATTCCAAAGTCATTTTAACCTAACAAAGCAAAGCAGCTGTGTCTGCACAGAAATGGGGGTAGGTGGAGAGAGGACCTGCGTACTAAGTAGATGCACTCTTTACAGCCATCTTAAGCTGGATACACTAGGCATTGGTTGTTCAAGTGTACACGAGGAAAATTGTATGCATTGGACATTCTTTATTGAATAATGCTCCTCTTCCTAGGAAAAAAACAATGATATTACCATTATTCTCATTTTTAGTTGAATTGAATTCCCTGCAAATGGCTTAATGCACAGAAAATATATATATAAGGGAACTGCTTTATTTGCCAATTAACTTGTATTTTTGTTCATCTAGTTTAGAGATTTGCATAGCTCTGCCATGCAGATCAGCCAAAACTAGCTGAGGAAGGGACATGATCTTTCTCTATTGCAATCTCACTTATGCGTACAGGTCCCCTCCTGTATATATATATATGAATAGTGAAAAATAGGAATCAGAACATGGATGGCCTTATTTCTTCTTCTCACTGCTTTCTCTTCCCATCCACATGCTACTTGCACTGCAGCACACCTAAATGCCCCACTTACACTGCTTGAATTTAAAACTATACATGTGATAATGTATTATTACAACGCTGCATATATTTGTACTTTTATTATATATATTAGTCCTTTGGGGCTAATCATAAACCAGGATAAAATGGCAAACCCAGACATTCATTTTTCTGGCTGTTGACTCTTAACCTTTCCTAGGGTATTGCAGAACTTTACACATCACTGGTTCACTCTCTCCTGACACAGTATAAAAGGGTCAGACCAGTGATATTTATTTTAAGGTAAAGCCTGTGGGGGTCTAAAAAAAACTGCTTTATATCTTCGGAATAGCCCACCAATTAGATGTCACTGCTTTATTTACCAGCTTGTGCATTTTACCACTTTTTCCGTTGCTTTCTATAAAAATAAAACTAATAAAAAATGCAACAGGGAGCTACAAACAACGGCCACAGCAAGTGTGCAGACGCCTATAGCGGCCCTATAGTGTACGACTCAGCTCTACAGTTTCACACAAAACACAAAATATCAGATTTGGTTGGACTGACCCTTTAAAACAGAGATGTTTATGCACATACTGTATATCTACATACCATTGTGATATTGTAAGCTTTTAGATCCAGTTTTATATTGGTCATACAGCCTTAGAATGCAATTTTAAAATATCCTGATGCTGTTAGAGACCACCATAGCTCTCCTGCTTGTGTACTTATACATACAGTTTAGCTTCTTCATCTTCTGTTCCCATACATACAACTGAGCCTTTACATCAGAAAAGTGGTTATTTTCATACTACAATGGTCTTCCCCTGCCTTGGTTAGCCATAACCCCTTCTTTGAGGTGTCCTTAAACCTCAGCTCCAATTATCATCCCCAACACTTTGCACCACTCAACTAATCAAAGGAACAGATTATTAAGCTTTCTCCACTTCTTCATGCCAACAGATGTATCGGATGTGGGGCAAGGTTGTGAGTTATATTAATAAAACTGTAGGGGAAAGCCAAGACCGCCAAGTCCCCAAAAAGTGTTTTAAAATGAATTGTAAAAGCTGTTCTGAACAAGAAAAGAAGTGCAAAGAACTAGTTACCAGTATTGCTGGTGTTCTTCCAGGAAAAGATAGCTTTCCCAGTTACTTACCTTAACTTTGACATGTTCTACACCATGTATCTCTATGGAGATAGCCAACTTGTTGGAGGCAGGGCTGCCCTTCCAGAGTTGCCCCCTGATGGCTAATGTACAAGAAGCAACAGGAGGTAGAGGATGCACGTGTCCAAGCAGGTATGTAAGCAGAAGCAGAGAGACCCTTGCCTTATAAATCCTACAGTACAGCTTCCTCTCCAGCAAGGAGAACTGCAGTAATATGATGATTAGCATGCAAAGACATCAGTGCTTTGAATATCATACTGAAGATATATTAATAAGGCTATAGGTACAGAAAGTGCATTGTTATTTTTTAGAGTATTGCATCAGCACAATATTTCTAGATGTTCTCTATAAAGTAGCATTTTTTGAACTCTTTACCTGCTTTACCAAAGGATGATAGATGTTCTCCATCATAGTATATTATAAATAATATTATTATTACTTAGAAAATATAATTTCAAAATAGTACCATTGTTTGTAAAATAAACACAAAAACGGATCATGGACAAACATAACATTGTTAAGGTTTAGCACTAACAAAACATATTGCTAAAAGGATAAAATCAACCAAAATCTCCATTATATATGTTTCCTTCACCCCGGAGCACCCATTGATACTAGTTAAAAGGGTTAATGTCCTGTTCTGAATCCAATAATGGCTCTTCAGGACACAATTCTTTTGATTTACATTCCTTTCAGGGGTTTTTAAGATCTACGCTAGCACATCATACTATATAATAACAGTGCAGTAATTGTTTTGGCGGATCCTTTCCAGCACTTAATTATGCCACTGTCACACGCTGGCCTCTGTCTCACACAATAACCTTGCCTCGGCAATATAGCTAGGCAAAAAAAAAAAATCAACAATGGAATTCAGGCTGACATGACAAGCATTAGAAAATGGGGAGGAACTGAAGCTTTTGGGAAAATGGCTTTCTGTGCTCATGCCATTTCTGCTCAAAAGTACTTTAAGGACAAAAGAGATCTGTCTTATGCCTGAATTAAACCATATATTGTTGCAATATGAGGCCCAGAGCCAAAGGGGGTCTATAGAGACAGTGGTATAGGAACAGCAGTCACAGAGGTCACAATTGCTCCAGATGGTTCTCCTTATCTCATTACTACAGTTTGGAATAGGGAATGTGTGAAGAGGGTACAGCAATTGTTGCCAACAATGAATTTCCTGCCCACCTGTAACTGCAAAACTCCAGAGCTTATCCACCTTATGTGTGCCGTGCTGGCAATTAGTGCCCCATGACCATGGCTTTTTCGGAAAAACAACAACCGATCACATGGAGGTACATCTGAACCTCACAATCAATTCAGTTGGAACATACACACCAGGACTAGATGTACCAAAACTTCATGGGAAGGAACATATATAGGTACAAGCCAGCACATGCAATTTTTATATACAAAAATATTCTGTACCTTGGAAAGTCTCTGACAAAAATGGAGGCCAAAACATATTTTTCCACTGGGGTGTGTTGGGCTAAGTTAATTATTTTTTTGATATGCACCACAATGTACCAAGGGAACACAGCTTTAATGCAACAAAAACACAGAAATGTCAGCTTTTCCCAACAGATTTGGCTTTTGTGACTTAGATGACCAGGGGAAAACATACAAACTTCACTGTACACTCATTGCTGTGCAAACCAAAATTTTGTCTCTTTCCAACTACCCCAAATGTGTATTTGTTGGCTTGTTTGTTGATATGACCACAGATCATCATTTTGCTGCCAATGTCTTCAGAAGCATCAAAGCTCAAAACATGGCCCCATGGAACCATTTTAAAACATACAATCTGAAAACATTATATAAATTATCACCACTGTTGATCACCTCCTTCTAATACAAATCATGCACTCCATTAGTATCAGTGCTCTTCCTTGGTTTGCTTCCTATCTTTCTGAGCGCTCCTTACGAGTTTCTTTCACTCTTATCATCTCTCGTCTGGACTACTGTAACCTCCTCCTCTCTGGTATTCCACTAACCGGACTTTCTTCTCTACAATCTATTATGAATGCTCCAGCCAGACTCATCCATTCTTCCCACCACTCCTCATCTGCTGCATCTCTTTGTAGTTCTCTTTATTGGCTTCCATTTCACCTGAGAATCAAATTCAAGCTCTTGTGCTTTGCCTTCAAATCCCTCCACAGTTCTTATCCCACTTACCTTTCTGACTTGGTAAACAAATTTGCTCCTCCAATGACCTACTACTGACCTTCTCATTCATAACCTCATCACACGCATGGATACAAGACTTCTCTAGAGCTGCCCCGACTCCTGGAATGGTCTTCCTCGTCCTATTCGGCTTGCTCCTACTTTCTGCTCATTTAAAAGAGCACTCAGAACCCATTTTTTAAACTTGTCTACCCATCTTCTTCTGTCTTTTGAAACCACCACTACTTCCCAACACTACTTATCTTCCCTCCTATTGTGTGCCATTTCCTCCGCCTCCTAGATTGTAAGCTCTTCGGGGCAGGGTCCTCTACTCCTCCTATATCACTGTTTGTATTCGTCTGTCATTTGCAACCCCTATTTAATGTACAACACTGCATATTATGTTGGTGCTGAACCACTCTTCAGGTTGCAGGTCCTCGAAGGCATCGCCCACTCCACTTATCCAGCTCCAACTTCACATACCACTTGCAGAAGGCCCATTACCGGAAACTAAAAGATATCACACCTTGGATGGATGTCCCCACCTGGCAAGAAACCACTCCCAAGATGCCCCCCCAGGGACCTCAACTGCCCCCAAAATGACCTTCCCTACCCCCTTCGTTACCCTCCACTTCCTGTTCCTGACCTCTTTAACCCCTCTTAACCCCCTCTTACAAACTCAAATCAACCAATCCTATTCCCCCTTATCCTGTCTCTTAACTCTTCCCTCCCCTGAATCCCTAGTCCCTGGTCATGTTGGCCCACTGCTTCACTCCCCCCTCGGTTGACTAGTTTGTAAAAATATAGCCTCTGCTCTCTAATGACATTTTCTAACTGTCCATATTGGCAGTATTTTCCTAATGGAACAATGCAGCAGCACAGTAAAAATCTAAAACTTGGCATGCAATAATTTCAGAGTAAGAAATGCAATCACTTAATTTTCAGGAGTCATTTTGTAGCTGCACATTACATTACAACAGCATTATTTACACCTGGCTTGACTGCACTTCTTGCATTCTTATCCCCAAGTAATTTACCATTCCTTCGTTAATATGCAAATTCACTAAATTGGGTGCCGAGAAGATTGGATTTCCGGCAACAGTTGGCCCAGTCATTGGAGCGGGCCAGAAAATCTGCATATAAATGGTAGCAGAAGAAAAAGGGGAACCAATTACTGTTTAGCTCAAATAAGATAGAGTTAGGAAATGACCCTCTTGGGAGACTATTTGTAAGATTAATGTCCCTCTTTTACCAATAGAATAAAGCCAATGTGCTCAATTGTATCGTAATACAGTGATATTTACTGCCAGCTCCACCATGTTTCTACTACGCTTTTTATTTCCATTGGTAATGGTTAAATGTTAACTGTCTTCTTGTACGTTGAGCATTGTATGTGATCATCCTTCAGTGCTGCCGTAACTGCTGCCACTGGGCAACAAGAGGACATCACAAAACTGGAAAGAAGTCTGGAACCAAAGTGCAAAAGGGGGAATTTATGGGGGGAAATAAGGGACAAGAAAGGGTGGAGACTGGAGAACATACCATTAAGTGTAGCCCCTCCATGTTTCTTCTCAGCTTTTTATTTCCATTGGCGGTGGTTACATTTACCTGTCTTCTTGTATGTTAAGCATTGTGTGTGATCATCCTTCGGTGCAGTTGTAAGGACCACCAACTGCTGTCATTACCCAACAAGATTATATAATGGGACTGGGAAGAAGACTGGAGTCAAAGTCTAATAGAAAGGGGGAATTCAGGAGGGGAAATAAAGTACAAGAGAGGGTGGAGGCTGGAGATTTATTTTTTTTTGTGTAGCCCCTCCATGTTTCATCTGTGTTTTTTGTTTCCATTGGCACTGGTTACATGGGGAGGATTTTACAAAACTGGGAAGAAGACTGGAATCAAAATGCAAAGGGGGGGATTCCAGGAGGAAATAAAGGACAACAGAGGGTAGATGCTGGAGAATTGCCGTAACCATTTAGCAAACAACCATACCGTGTCTGCATGGGTTTCCTCCAGGTATTTCGGTTTCTTCCACATCCCAAAAAGATGCAGTTAGGTTAAGTGGCTTCCCCCCAAATTGACCTTAGACTACATTAATTACATATGACTATGGTAGGGACATTAGATTGTGAGTTCCTTTGTGGTACAGCTAGTGACATGACTATGGACTTTGTACAGCGCTGTGTATTATGTTTCAGGCGACAGACCTCTGGGCACTGCTCATCTTTATTGCTCTGGCTCCAAAAGTGATACACCCACAAAAAATAAAGGTGTAAATATAATTTTCAATCAGCAAGCAGAATTAGAATACATTAACATATCAGTCCATCTAAAAGTAATATTTGAGACCTGGTGGATTGAGCCAACCGCTGTTTTATTATGCTTTGAATATTCAGAAAAATTACTGTGCAACGTTTCCTAACTACCTACAAGTATTGAGTATAGCCAGGTCATTTGTTTCCATCATATCAAATGAACTGAAAGAAACAAAACAGTGACAATGGGAGCCTCTTATTACAGCCACAGCAGGTGTGCAAATCCAGGAACTCAGCAAATCTATTATGAATACTGCAGCCAGACTCATCCATCCTTCCCACCGCTCCACTTCTGCTGCATCTCTTTGTAGTTCTCCTCATTGGCTTCCATTTCACCTGAGAATCAAATTCAAGCTCCTGTGCTTTGCCTTCAAATCCCTACACAGTTCTTGTCCCACTTACCTTTCTGACTTGGTAAAAAAATTTGCTCCTCCAATGACCTACTACTGACCTTCTCATTCATAACCTCATCACACGCACGGATACAAGACTTCTCTAGAGCTGCCCCGACTCCCTGGAATGGTCGTCCTCGTCCTATTCGGCTTGCTCCTACTTTCTGCTCATTTAAAAGAGCACTCAAAACCTATTTTTTAAACTTGTCTACTCATCTTCTTCTGTCTTTTGAAACCACCACTACTTCCCAACACTACTCATCTTCCCTCCTATTGTGTGTCATTTCCTCCGCCTCCTAGATTGTAAGCTCTTCGGGGCAGGGTCCTCTACTCCTCCTATGTCACTGTTTGTATTTGTCTGTCATTTGCAACCCCTATTTAATGTACAACACTGCATATTATGTTGGTGCTGAACCACTCTTCAGGTTGCAGTTCTTCGAAGGCATCGCCCACTCCACTTATCCAGCTGCAACTTCACATACCACTTGCAGAGGGCCCATTACCGGAAACTAAAAGACACCACACCTTGGATGGATGTCCCCACCTGGAAAGAAACCACTCCCAAGATCCCCCCCCCCCAGGGACCTCAACTGCCCCCAAAATGACCTTCCCTAACCCCTTCGTTACCCTCCACTTCCTGTTCCTGATCTCTTTAACCCCTCTTAACCCCCTCTCACAAACTCAAATCAACCAATTCTATTCCCCCTTATCCTGTCTCTTAACTCTTCACTCCCCTGAATCCCTAGTCCCTGGTCATGTTGGCCCACTGCTTCACTCCCCCATCGGTTGACTAGTTTGTAAAAATATAGCCTCTGCTCTCTAATGACATTTTCTAACTGTCCATATTGGCAGTATTTTCCTAATGGAACAATGCAGCAGCACAGTAAAAATCCAAAACTTAGCATGCAATAATTTCAGAGTAAGAAATGCAATCACTTAATTTTCAGGAGTCATTTTGTAGCTGCACATTACATTACAACAGCATTATTTACACCTGGCTTGACTGCACTTCTTGCATTCTTATCCCCAAGTAATTTACCATTCCTTCGTTAATATGCAAATTCACTAAATTGGGTGCCGAGAAGATTGGATTTCCGGCAACAGTTGGCCCAGTCATTGGAGCGGGCCAGAAAATCTGCATATAAATGGTAGCAGAAGAAAAAGGGGAACCAATTACTGTTTAGCTCAAATAAGATAGAGTTAGGAAATGACCCTCTTGGGAGACTATTTGTAAGATTAATGTCCCTCTTTTACCAATAGAATAAAGCCAATGTGCTCAATTGTATCGTAATACAGTGATATTTACTGCCAGCTCCACCATGTTTCTACTACGCTTTTTATTTCCATTGGTAATGGTTAAATGTTAACTGTCTTCTTGTACGTTGAGCATTGTATGTGATCATCCTTCAGTGCTGCCGTAACTGCTGCCACTGGGCAACAAGAGGACATCACAAAACTGGAAAGAAGTCTGGAACCAAAGTGCAAAAGGGGGAATTTATGGGGGGAAATAAAGGACAAGAAAGGGTGGAGACTGGAGAACATACCATTAAGTGTAGCCCCTCCATGTTTCTTCTCAGCTTTTTATTTTCATTGGCGGTGGTTACATTTACCTGTCTTCTTGTATGTTAAGCATTGTGTGTGATCATCCTTCGGTGCAGTTGTAAGGACCACCAACTGCTGTCATTACCCAACAAGATTATATAATGGGACTGGGAAGAAGACTGGAGTCAAAGTCTAATAGAAAGGGGGAATTCAGGAGGGGAAATAAAGTACAAGAGAGGGTGGAGGCTGGAGATTTATTTTTTTTTGTGTAGCCCCTCCATGTTTCATCTGTGTTTTTTGTTTCCATTGGCACTGGTTACATGGGGAGGATTTTACAAAACTGGGAAGAAGACTGGAATCAAAATGCAAAGGGGGGGATTCCAGGAGGAAATAAAGGACAACAGAGGGTAGATGCTGGAGAATTGCCGTAACCATTTAGCAAACAACCATACCGTGTCTGCATGGGTTTCCTCCAGGTATTTCGGTTTCTTCCACATCCCAAAAAGATGCAGTTAGGTTAAGTGGCTTCCCCCCAAATTGACCTTAGACTACATTAATTACATATGACTATGGTAGGGACATTAGATTGTGAGTTCCTTTGTGGTACAGCTAGTGACATGACTATGGACTTTGTACAGCGCTGTGTATTATGTTTCAGGCGACAGACCTCTGGGCACTGCTCATCTTTATTGCTCTGGCTCCAAAAGTGATACACCCACAAAAAATAAAGGTGTAAATATAATTTTCAATCAGCAAGCAGAATTAGAATACATTAACATATCAGTCCATCTAAAAGTAATATTTGAGACCTGGTGGATTGAGCCAACCGCTGTTTTATTATGCTTTGAATATTCAGAAAAATTACTGTGCAACGTTTCCTAACTACCTACAAGTATTGAGTATAGCCAGGTCATTTGTTTCCATCATATCAAATGAACTGAAAGAAACAAAACAGTGACAATGGGAGCCTCTTATTACAGCCACAGCAGGTGTGCAAATCCAGGAACTCAGCACATTGCTGTACATTCACTTTGGTTGCTTAATTTAAATAAAAGGATGAAACTCTTGCAATTATTACTGGAAATGAATGAAGTACATGCATGTTCACACGTCCTATAAACACTTCAGCAAAAGTGTACAGCGTATAGTACACTTTTCACAACATAATAAAGGTCAGATTTGCAAAACAAGCTCAATTAAATCTCTGTCATACGAAAGTGGATTTAGCCGTTAAGAGACTGACATGCAGCCGAAGTCATTTATTTTCTTTGACAGCAGCAAGTATATCACATATGTGAGCAGTTATGACACCTGGTGAGTGGCAGATGAGAATTTACAGTTTTTGCTGGAAGAACACCCATAATCAGATGCCTAACATAGCTTTCCTTAATGATCTGCAATTCTAAGGGGCCTATTTGTAATGGATCTTGGTTTGTGCTCATTATTATATTCCTCTATGCCGTGGCCCATTCAGAAAATTCAGGCCACAGTATGGAGTATGTAGAGTTCTAATAGTGGTCTGTATGCTTACAGCATTTGTAATCCCCCCACAATAAACTTATTTGCTCCCTTCTGGTCCAATGAATATTCCTAATAAAGTTTTTTGTTCTATCTGTTTATCAGGAGGAAGGGATAACTAAAGATCATGCCAGGGTTGACAAGGGGCCAACAAGGTTGTCTCCTGAAAATAAATCACAACAAAATAAATCATTCTTCCACTTCCCTTGACATTACAATCTTGGTCCACCAGCCATTTCTGCTGTTATCCCAAAGGCAACTGGTAAATTAGTAGAAAACCTCCTTTTACGTTGACTAACTCATATGCCTTTTGGTATGAGATGACATAGCACACCCTCTTACTTGGAAAAAGTCAGTGCCATTCTCATTGGTAGGCATTGCATTATGGAAGTCCATTTACTTTACCATCTAATGTATTATGTCAGCACAAAATTCAAGCATGCTGATAGAATAAATGTGCAGCAAGCAACAAGCAAAAAGGAGTATTTGGGTTCCCAGCACACCAACCTATGTCTTCTGCATTTTTCTGCATGTTGTATGTCTTAATTATCCAAAAGCATCGGAATCTGATGCCGCCTGGCACTAGGCTCTGCAGAAACCAACCACAAGATGGTGCCAGCAAAAGACAAACTTATGTATCACATATTCATGACCCATGAAGGGGCAAGATGATGATCATCTGCCCCCAGGTCACCTAGTACATGCAAGAAATCGGGCAGCACGGTGGCTCAGGGGATAGCACTCCGGCCTTTGCAGCGCTAGGTCCCAGGTTTGATTCCCAGCCATTATCTGCATGGAGTTTGCAGGTTCTCCCCGTATCTGCATGAGTTTCTTCTGGGTACTCCAGTTTCCTCCCACATCCCAAAAACATGCAGTGAGGTTAATTGGCTTCTCCCTAAAAAATTGACCTTAGACTACAATAATGACATATGACTATGGTAGGGACATTAGATTGTGAGCTCCTTTGAGGGACAGTTAGTTACACGACTATGGACTTTGTACAGCGCTGTGTAATATGAAGGCGCTATATAAATACTGTGTAATAATAAAAAGGAATGTCTAAAATACACACACCTGCACTACTAAAAATGTTTTTCATATTTTAAAGAATTCTCTAGTTGTTAGGAGCACAATAAACAAGCATGCAGTATACTAACCAAAGGCATTTTTATTGCATTACATTTTAATTATTGTTAGTAATATTAAAGCAGTAAATCTAATATTCACCAAACATTCATTAAAATTAATCTTTGAAATGACATTGATTCATTACCAGTGAATGTTTAGTTCATGTCTCATTCATTATATAAATACACCCCAAAGTGTTATAGTAATATTCTAGTTAAGATAGGTGATTAGCGTTGCCTTTTTATGCCTTGAATATACCAACAGAGCAATCTCCCCGACAGAATTCCTAACTGGAACATAATAAATTATTTTTTAAATCTCATACATTCCTTGTGATAGAATGTGTAATTCATTTAAACCTACGATATAAAAAATGTATTTTTAATTGCAGGAACTAAACGGTGCTTTACGGAAGATTGAAAAAAAAATATATTGGACCCTTTCACCTTGATATCTACCTACAGCAATAAAACCTATTAGATGTTTCTGACAGCGAGAACAAGGCTGATGCATGAGCTCATCTTATAGAATCTACTGCAGGTAATTTGAGGAATCAGATTCAAGAGGCAGCTCCAGCAATTCATTGTGAAGCATGAGGTCTACAGTGAAGGAGCAGATGTCTCCACGGACTCTCGAGAACTCTTGCGCACGTCTTGTATATGCTCTAAGGTAGAAGCTTCTCTCTCTGATCTCCATCCGTTATCACTCAGAGCATGAATTTTTCATCTTCTGTCCTACATGTTTGTGGCAGTGTATTTGGCCGTACAGCCACATCATAAATATCATAGCCTTTAATATCTTCTGATGTTTCACCCGGTGTGTTCGGTAGAAATTCAAGAAAGAAGGGAAGTCTCTATACTCAGACTTCTTAGATTAAAATAATTTGTCCTTCGTGGACGGTTTATTCCCAAAGGAACGCCACTGGAATATGTCAGGAGCCAAGGCTTATGTCATCCAGTATATTAGATCTCTAACTAGGAGAACTGCAAACAAAAATAAGGAAATTGTTTGAGACCTGGTCACAAATCTCCCAAACAACCATTTACCAGGTAATTGTTTTTTTTTTCACATTGTGCAACCTCCAACTAAACAATATCCCAGCCCTGTAGATGGTCTATGGTCACCCAATGTGGTCCTGTAGAGATTTTCACTGTTAACTCTGCAGGGACAGGGCCACCATGGGGGTGGGGGGGCAAGAAGAATTACTATTACTGTTACTGTACTAGGCCCCGAATAAAAGAGCTTGACATTTGCAATGCTGAAACTTTTAGACATGGCGGTAGGGGGCCCAGGATGCTTACCTAATATGAGGTTTCTGATGGCGACCCTGTGCAGGGGATAATGGAAGGAGAATCCTTGCCTCCGTAACGCTATTGACTTGAACCTTTGCCAATAAGTGTCACATATATGCTAAACTGCACGAACATGCCTACATAAATAAAATTGTAAAATCCAATATTCTGGGTCACATGATATTGGAGCAACTATCAAACACAAATTTTCAGTAAATAATACGTTCTTCTTATTTTACCGCATGCCAACCCAATACAATCCATTTTTTTAAATGTATTTTAAAAGTTGGGGTTGTGCTGAATACCAAATATGTAAACAGCAGAAAACTTTAGTACCAAAAATTGTCAACAGGCAACTATATAACAGCCATCATGGCTGGAAAAAAGCATAAATAAAAAATTGTTATCATTAACTAGTATATTTATAGCGCTGATATATTACACAGCAATTTATAAAGTCCATAGGAATGTCGTTGTCGCTCACAATCTAATGTCCCACCATAGTCATATGTCATTATCACAGTCTAAGATCAATTTAGGGGGGAAGCAAATTATGTCAAGAATGTGGGAGGTAACTGTAGTACCTGGGTTAAACCCGTGCAAACAAGGGGAGCACAGACAAATTCTATGCAAATAGTGGCCTGGCTGATATTCAAACCCAAGACCAAGAGCTGCAAAGGCCAGAGTGCTAACCACTGAGCCACCATGCTGCCCCTCTCACTGACCCAGCCTAATAGGTCTGAAGCACAGAAACACTGGGTTTGCTGGAATACAGGCTGTTCACTTAATGTGTTTTTTACCCTTGCAAAACATACTTTACTAAGCTTAGTGTATGTATTAAAGTACTATTTAATATAATCATCCAACCTTATTCATGAAAAATCCTGTTTTCCCCTTGGGAGCCCTTTGCAAAGTGAATTTTTTACCATATTCACTAACATTGATGAAAAATCTTTTGCAAGAGGATAATTCACTTTACTGGGTGAAAAGCCTGCATTCCTAGTAAATCAGTCACGTTGTGTTTTATAAATACATACAGTTATGAGAATAATTTCAACTTCACAAACAAATGTGGATCCAAAAGTCAAGATATTTCAAACAAATAGAGGCAGAGTAGCTATTTCTCTTACAAAATGTGCAGATTTTTTTTTTTACTTACCTTTAGTGAATAAACATTATACACAGGAAATTAGGTTAGTGTTGATTTTCTCAACTGGCTTCTACTAAACCTATTTAATCTGCTGAATGTGTTCTTTTGTGTATTCAAACTGCCGCATGTACACCTCTAAATATTATTTTTGTAAATATGATATTGGAACACTGTGGCGTCCAATTGATTTTGGTATGGAAATCACAATATTTTTGTTTCTAAGGGAATTTTTGCACAGGGGGCATCTAGGTATCCTGGCTGCCAGATGAATATCTCCATAGTCAAGATAATATAAATACAAATTGAAAAAGAACATCTTTATAGTTTAATGGGAAGAAAGTACAATTTAATGAAAAATAAAGATATGTTAATATAGAGTGACAAAACGCACAGGAAAAATAATGACTGATAGGTATGGATGATACAGAACAGCAGCAGCCATCAGCTCAAATTTGTGAAATGTCTTAACTGCTCTGAGGTCAACAAGCCGACTGAGGACTCAGCACTGCATTGGTTTCTATAGTATCCAATGTTCAGCAATTCGGTGACTATATTTAGCCAGTGGAGTGACCAGGTAATACCAGGATTCAGCAAGAGCTTCACAGCAGGTGGGCAATTTCCCCTGAGACAGTTTAAATGTTTGACTGCATTATACCTTTATTATATGTTTCTATAAGCGCCTGGCTTCAACCTATGATGGTAGATCCCTGAAGATCCCTACTGCTAGTATGATATGATAGAAACATTCTGATGAAAATGAGGGGATAGACAAAAAAGAGAAGGAAATTGGGTAAAAAGTAAAATAGGAAAATAACTAATAGTAAAGAAAAAAAGTAAGGAAGCCGCGGGGATAAAATAATGGAGAGGGACATATATAAGGTGAGTTACAAAGAAAGTAAAAAAAGACAGCCAGGAAAGAAATTCAAGTAGATTGGTAAGCACAGCTAAACCCAAAAAGAAAAAAGCAAATTCTCAAAACAATCAGGTTGATTGTTTTGAGAACCCCACATTTGAACCCCATGTATAGCTGTGCTTGGCTGTAGATACGTAGCTGTTTGACCTTCACCGGCCTTTTAGTTTGCTTTTTAAATAATTCTTAACCACCTACTTTTTGTGACCACATGTCACTCCTCTTCATGTAGATACATGGCTTCCACTGTATTGAGGGGATACTGGGAACTGTAGTCTGATGTCTATTGCTCTTTTTACTTTGGGTGTCATATGTTCGACCCTCCTACCAGCTCAATTTTTAGATGAGAGGAAATGAGATGTAGTATGTTTGCAAGCGCATTTGGTCCAAAAAAACGACTTTCTACCACTTTGCTTCAAAAAACTGAATTCACTTAATTACCGGATTATGATTATAATTTACCTTGTTGAATTTTGGATTTAGTTGGGAAGAAGAAGAAGTTGGGTATCATGTCCAATGCTTTTTCTTCCTTACCTGCCCAGTAGTCCTAACCCATTCATTAGCCTCACAGCTTTTGTGTGCCCTCCATAGACTCATCCATATTACCGAATTAAACAGTTTCAATGTCTTATTAAATGCAGGTAAGCCACTCAAAAATTATTTTCCGTTTCATTTCCTTTCTGTTGGTCTACTGCCCGCCTTAGACACCTGCCTGAGTTACTGATCCTGCCCTGGCCACTATTCTTCACAGTTGCCTGTCAATTGGTGTTTGTTATCCTATCACATCATTCTTCTGATAAAAACCTAAAACAACACCCTGGCAGTGTAAGCAATAAAACTCAAAGCCAGGGTTTTTTGGTAAAGACAGGGCACTCCTAGGCTTTGTGTTTGACATACCCCCACACCTAACCCTACACTGATGATTTACACGATTCTTTAACATAGGTAATAACCATTAAATGGGTATATATAGCCATCATGCCTACCTCAACATGATGTATACTGTAATAATCATTAGCACAATGGACATTTCTTGGTATCAGTTTATGAAAAAAGAAGTTTTAAACTTTCCTGTTGGTCAGGAACAGAATCAGGGTTGCTCGGAAGGTGGAAGTCAATGTGAGGTCTCGTGGGGCATTTTTATATTTGAATTTACTGTGATACTTCAAATAGACAAATTAACATTTTCCTTATATCAATAATAACTTTTGATGTTTATTTGTATGTCTAAAGTCTCTGAAGGTCAAGTGGACCGATTTATTAGCATACACTGGAATGGTCCGTTGAGTGAATGTCAAGGTAAGGTGTGACGATGATCAGAGTGGAAGCCTCTTTGTGCTAAGTGCTGTTAAAAGACGTACAAAGGACAAAGCTGGGGTCTCCAAGGACCATACCCAATGCTTCAGGTGTAGCAGAGGACACTTGAAGGGCAATTACTGTGGTGTAAGGGGGTTTATTCTTTAAGGCAAAGTACAGTACTTGCTGTCATTGGATATTTTAAATATTTATTGTTCTATCTTTTCAACTAAACTTACATAGTTTTGTGATAAAGAAGGTCACAGACCCGCCAGACTTACTGTTTCTTGAAAATCTGCTATTTGTTGCAAGATAGAGGTTATAAACAACCGCGGTGTGATGATTCTGTGTTCCGGCTCGAGATATAAATCCTAAAATGATTATATGTAGGCTCTTAGGGTATCGTATACTCTATCAAACAGTATTTGTACACAGATACTTGTTTCTTTATGCTTTGTTTGATATCCAGTAGCCTCTTTGCGCTCAGTTCCAGCACCTCCAGCAATGGCTGCATAACATTTTGCATGTTGGTCCAACATGCCCTCCTTTTGGACAGAGCTAGTGCCAATCTGTGGGGAGCTCTACTCTTGGGTTCCAGTATGCCTATAATTTTCCTATTTGGTTCTCAACAACAAAAACATCTGCATCAAACTATCCACTACTAAAAACACAGTAAAAGCCCATACCCATGTTTAATTTTTCATTTGAACACATTTTACCCAAGCAGCTCAAGATGTAAAAATGAGATTTTCTGCCTTGGCAAAATTTTGGCAAAATTACTCTGCCCATCCTTAATTGCTGACTTATGTCAATGCCAATGCATGCAAGCATGCATACACTGCCATATATTTGTAAATATTTCCACATGAATGGGTTTTTGAGCACGCCAACATACTTATCCTGTATGTTCATACCACACCATTATTTCTGCCAGTCTCTACATCCCGTCTTCATTTCTGCCAGACTATTTCAATGAGCAGGCCAGTCTATCTGCCAGTGTCTGCGCCAAGCTTGACAAGCGCCAACTTGCCTTCTGTGTATCCCTTCCAGTCTTTGCATGGCAGACTCTCCTACTATTGCTCTGACAAATATTACAATTAAGAGAAAAGTACAAATATATTTGTTTTCCCATTTAACCAACAAAATTATGACCATTGTGGAAGCAAAAATATTACAGTGTCAGCCCTCCCGTATTAAAAGCAAATGGAAAGCTTTTATTCAATGCGCAATGTTCCAAAATTAAAGCAGCAAGGAAAATTGGTGGGTTGTAGCCCATTTGTCTAGTTGATTGTAAGATTAAAATTTTAGCAGATTTATTTACCGCCAATTCATTTTTGTAAAATGGGCCACTTACCCAATGCTGATTACTATGCTCACACCAATGAAGTAGAATATATTTTGCCTGTCAAAAAAGGACACACACATTATTATTTTATTGGACAGCCCTTAGCTTTGATTACAGCATGCATTTGCCATGATATCACTTTAAAAAGCGTATTCAATATGCAGTGTCATATTATGCATTTCCAAACTGCATTATTTCTTCACTAAGATTTTATATTGATGATGGAAGAGTTGGTCTACTGCATAACGTCTTCTCCAGCACATCCTAATGATTCTAAATGGGGTAATCTGGACTCTCTGGTGGTGAATGATGTCTAATTCTCCCTAAAGTACTCTTTGACAATTTAATCCTGGCATGGTCATCTTGGAATATGCCCATGCCATCAGGTAAGAAAAATCCATCGATGGAACATCCTGGTCATTCAGTATATTCAGATAGTCAACTTTTGCATAACGTTGCTGAACCTAGTCCCGATCAGCTGAAGCAACCCCGAATCATAAAACTGCCCCCATGGGACTTTTTTGTTCCCCGGACATCTCATGTTGAGCTGTCCAGGCCTAACATACTGCAAGGAGGGATTTCTTAATTCTTAATTGTAAGCATCTATTCTTCGCATCCCTGAATGTGTTCATTTGATTTGGTGAAGGAAGAGTTTTTATTTATGAAAATTATGTACCAAATATTCACGCCTCTTGAAATTTATTAAAGAGTGGGGCTACACTATTCCCCTACCTTTGGAAAACCTGTCATTGGCTCTGAATTATTAAAGCTTTCCAAGACCAGAGAAGACAAACTATCATGGGAGAACCTGGGTGATCCAACAAATACTGAAATAGCCAAAGCTCATGCTCCCTTCTGATTGAGGAACTGTAACTACATTTCATCAGGGAGCATGTCAGACTTCTGCAGAGAAACCACTGCTTCACCGCAGATAGCAAGTGTCTTTCATCGCAGAATGGTGGTAAGGGACAGGCTTTTCTTCTCAGGTTGTAAATGCTGTTTGCAAAAAAACCAGGAAATAAATATATAATTCCAACTTACAGTTTAGTTAGGCTTTAATGCACTACTCCCATTCCAAAATGTAGACTTATATTTACAGCTAACCTAATGAAGAACCTGATTATTCAAAAATTCTGATGCAATGCAATAATAATGTTCACATATATGCATCAGGTATCATTTATGGAGCCTTTATCTTACTTTACGAAATAATAATATGCATAGGGACTGACTTGTGTACAATAAATTACTGTACACAGCACATGAGAGAGCTTATATCAGGCAGAATTCACATGGGCTTGGATACAAAAGAGCATCCAGCACCTGCGTAATTCTGGGCATCCATCTTCCTGGCTTCAAAATGCTATCCCATGGCCTGTAGCATCTGGCATAGTGTGACGCATGGGACAGATGCTGTAGCATGTGTGCTGAATGATTCCATTGAAGCAGCATATTATGCAAACAGCAATAGATAATGATAAATAAAATACATATGGATAAGCAGTTTTACCTGGTAAAGTAAATCCATTGCTGAATATTCAGTTCTAAGATTTATACAATTCTGTCACACGGTACAAGGCAAGAGACCTGATTTTTTCTGCTGCGGTTAAGGTACATCTACAAGTCTTGTCCCTCCCCCTGTCTGTGAATGGAATGCAAAGGAGAAGTAGCACCCTTATGAGCGCACATGAGCAAGCAGCACACCTGATTGGCTCATTGTTTTTTATTTCCCTATACTAGTCTGATTTTTTTGTAGTATGCAAGAGATTGATAATAGGTCAAATCCAAATTTTAAAAAAGACCCTAATAAAGTGCTACATTAGAGTGCTGCACATGCGGCACTTCTTTCTATTGTAGGGAAAAGCTGGGCATTCGCAGATAAAGCTGCCGGAAACCTCCTGGGATAAGTGATGTAGGTACACCAAGAGGCTCTGCTCTCCCATTCAGTCTAAAATATGTCACAACTGCTATGCCTTGGGGTGAGATTTAAAATAAAACTATATGGAAACAAACTAACACATGCATTGATTTCTAGTTAACATGCATGTTACATCAACATTGCTGCATTACAAAAGCGTCTTTGGACCCTTAATGGTGTAATAATGAATACAGATCTGTGATAATTTTTGTCTTTCTTTTTCACTGTAATAAACTTTCACAAGTTATATACATGTAGGTAGCGTTAAGATATTTAATTCACTTTTGAACTTTAAAAAATTCCATAAATGTATTTTAAATAGCATCTCAATTCTTGAAGTCTCCTGCAGAGGACTAGTAGATGCAGGGGGAGCACAGTAAGCAATTCAGTTTCTCCCGCACTTTACAGTGCTGACAATACATTGCATTTCCATGATGGATCACACCGGACACTTTAAACATAAGCCATTTCCTAACCATTAGTCCGATTTTATTGATTCAGTAATCAACTAATTACACCAAGTTAGGGTTTGCATACACTCTAACACAAACATGTTCTATACAATCATGTCACTATGCAAGATATCATCTAATACTTTTCTGAACAAACATATCTCACAGTTTACAGGCTTGGATTTACACCAAACAGAAAGAAACACGCTGGCTACCATAGGATTTTCTAAAGGCCATGCAGCTGTACAAAATGAATGCCAAGATAAAAATGGGAGCCTGCGGCAATCGTGTGCCTTTTGAGTGACTGTAAATTCATTAAATTGGGTGAATAAGTGCTAAACATGAATGGGCAAAGTGACAGGTTCTCCTGCCAAGACACCTTCTCTCCCACTAATACGTTTTACATGATTCCAACTGATGTGCTGGTATAGCTTTAGTAAGAACCGGGGACTTCTTCCCTTCCTCCCATGGCGCAATGCTCTGCCCCTGAGTGGCCAACCAATAAATATGAGTACTGTCAACTGGGGTGGGAGAAAGGAACTTGGCTTTCTGTAAGCTCTGGCACAGATAGTAAGTACATAATGGCACATAGTAAGGGAATGAGGTGGTGAGGTATGTATCTGTAGGAGGTGACGGTGAGGCTCTCAAGAGACCCCATTATTTTTTCTTTATGAAAAATGACAAGTTGACTTTAAAAGAAACTTACACCCACCTTGCTAGTACTGTGCTGGACCCCTCTTTGCCTACATAATTGCAATAGTTATTCACGGCACAGATTCAACAAGATGCTGGAAACATTCCCCAGTGATATTGTTCCATTTTGGCATGATAGTATCACCATATTGCTGCAGATTTCTCTGCCCATCCATGATGCAAATCTCCTGATCTACCACACCCCACAGGTGCCCTATTGGGTGGAGATCTGGTGACTGTAGAGGTTATTTGGGTCCTGCCACCTTATTGTCATGTTCTGGAAACCAGTTTGAGATGATTTGTGACATGGTGTGTTATCCTGCTGAAGTAGCCATCAGATGAGGACACTACAATCATAAAAGGATGGACATGGTCAGCAACAATATGAAGGTAGGCTGTGACATTTAGGCAATGCTTAGTTGCTGCGAATGGGCTCAATGTGTGCCCTCAAAATATCCCCACACCATTACATCACCATCATTCTGAACCATTGATACAAAGCAAGTTGGATCCTTGCTTTTTGTGGATGTCAAATTCAGCTCTACCATTTCAATGTCACAGCAGAAATTAAAAGTCATTAGGCAAAGTTTCTAACTTTCCCTTCAATTTTGGTGAGGCTGTGTAATTTGTAGTCTCATATGTGTAGCAGAAAGGAGTAGCACCCAGCGTGGTCTCCTGATGTTGTAGCACAAATGTTTCAAGGCACAATGTGTTGTGTGTTCAGAGATGTTCTTCTCTGTTCTCAGCTGTAACAAGTGATAATTTGTGTTAGAATTGTCTTTCTATCAGCCTGAACTGACCATTTTCTTTGACCTCCGGCATCTCCAAGGCATTTACACCGAGAGTACTGTTACTCATTGGATATTTTCTCTTTTTGGCCATTCTCAGTAGACCTTGGAGATGGTTATATGTGAAAATCCCAGCAGATCATCAGTTTTTCAAATACTCAGACCACCCCACCTGTATTCACAACCATGCCAAGCTCAAAGTCAGGTAAATCCCCTTTCCTTGCCATTCCAGGGGTTGGATGGAACTTGGCAATGCCTACATCGCTAAATGCATTGAATTGCTTCCATGTTAATAGACAATATGATATTTGTGTTAACAAGCAGTGGAACAAGTGTACCTAATAAAGTTCCCTTTGAGTTTATATCAAGGAAGTATGGAGTCTGCATTGGTGACTTCCCTTTCCTAATTTACTCATTCTCTGACTATTATGCTGAATCAAAGTTTTCAGTAGTTTATGAGTTTTCAAAATTAGATCACTTGACCTCCCACTTTCTTTTCTAGTCTACCTCCCTGCTTTAGGTCAGTGCCTCTAATAAACAAAACCATGCAGCTAGCATTTCAGTATACCAGTAATGGCAGCCTCAGTATTTCCTTTACAGGTTAAGACAATCACCTATAGTAGAATGTTATTTTCTGTTATGTCATGTTTGAACTTGGAGGTCTTCCCACTGTTGGGAGCCTACAAATCACTTTTACAACCACTGTAAACTCACTGCACTATCCTGCTCAATTACAGCACCAAACACGGCTTTCTGGAGGCTCAGACCTCCCAATCCATCATAAATGGGCCTTTATAATATAATTTAATCCATTTCATGGGCTCACTGACAATACCCGGGCTCCCTTCTCCCAGTTTATGATGCGGGGGAGGACAGCTTCAATACACAAGTCCTAGGATGGGGGAGAGAAATAAATATATTTTATGGAACATCACTATTTTATTTTCCCAGATGTTTCCTCTATAGAAAAAATAGTGCTGCAGAGATGACAACACAGGTGTTTATGACTGGAGTATCATCACATCGCACGCTTTACCCTTCACTGGCCAAAAAAAGTGTTTAGCTAATTAATACGAGGAGCCTGCCCTTATTAAAGCATTGTGTAATGTTTCACAGGTGTTAATGTTTTCACTGGGCACAATTAAAAAGGACCAGATGGTACTGACAATTTTTATATTACTGTATTAGGTATAATAGCTATGAAGCAGTTTGTTTCACATACCAAACTGAAAAAAAAATGGAATAGCAAATCCTTAAGTGCATGGATAAAATACATACAGTAATGTTTTTTGTTTAGTTGTATTATTTTCCAATACTACATAGCATATCAGGACAATTTAGGTGGTGCTGATAATATATATATATATATATATATATATATATATTAAGTCTGAACTCCACTGCGGCATCATTCCATGTTGCCACTGCCGACTGCCACCCAGAAGGGGAAAACATGATAATGTTTATTCATTGACAAAAACCTTTAATCTAGAGAGGCCTGGGTTTTCTGGTCTATTTCAGTGGGGGGTGAGAGGCTCATCTTCGGTATGGGGCTCTCTGGACTTTTGGTTATTGGTAGTTGATGGGTCTTGGTTGAAATGGGCTGCGAGTGCTGCTATCGTTCCTGAGCTTGTATTGCGGCTGGGAGCATATATATCACGGCGGTGCAGACCAAAATAAGTTTGGGGTTGTAGTAGAGGGGGCCTTCGAGGATCAGTACCCAGGAGAGTGGGTTTATTGAGTCAAGGTTATAAGAAAATGTGTTATTTATGTATTTGTATTGTTATGTGGATTGTTATTTATGGTAATTATTTGCTATTTGTTTTTTTATGGTTATTTTTGGAAAATGTTTATATAATTGTAATTGTTTTGAGAAATTTTGTTAATAAAAGGGCTTTCGGCCATTTAACCATCATTTGAGTGGGGGTTTAATTTGAGGGTTTTTTTGTTAAGGGGGGAGGGCTCTGTATGCAGGATCTCTGTCTTGTCACAGTCAAGTCTTATCGACCATCCTCTTCCTTAATAAAATTAATATTTACCCAGATGAGTTTTTTTTTGGATCACAAAATGGCATCCACTCTTTACCTGATACCTTACAGCTTATCATACCAATTTCCTCGATTTCAATATAATATGTGCTTTACGATTGCCTAAGGAAGCGATTCTAATTTATTGTGAACTGTGTTGTGTGGTCTCTTCAGCTAATCTCCTCTGCTATGACACCAGTTGTCAAGATCAATGGATTATCCAGTTCATACAGTTGACCTATTTGCCAGTAGGAGGATCTAATTGCCAAATGAGGCACACATATACCAACATTTGTTTTTTACCAGGACAATGACCCCAAATACACCTCCAGGCTATGTAACGGCTTTTAGACCAAGAAGGAAAGTGATGGAGTGCTATGTCAGATGACCCAGCCTCCATTATCACCCGAGCATAACCCAACTGAGATGGTTTGGGAGGAGTTCACCGCACAGCGGATGGAAAGCACTCTTCTGATGTTTCCCTCTGTACTTAGTCACTTGTCACAAGAATGAATATAGGTAGTCTCAACTGCACCATTTGCATTAATGTTCTAAGTTACTGATTCACTAAATGGCAAGGCCGGAATAAACGTGACATCCCAGTAGCTCACACTTGGATCCCAGGAGCTTGCGCCTATATGGTGCCTGTACATGAACAAATATTATTTCCCAAAAAAATTACATATTTTGAATAGGTAATAACAATCTTATCCACAGCTGGGCGATCAGGAGTGATGGTAAATTTTATTGATCATTATTTGGCTTGAAAACTTAGTTTTCACAGAGCAGGGGTTTGGAGTATTTTTGGGTTACCAGTTGTTCTTTCAAGAGAATCCATCAATATATCCTAAATGTGAAAGGCTCCTAAAAACCATATCAGCAGTTGCAGTTTCCATATTTCTACTGTTAAAGGCCTCCTTTATGGAGAACTTCATGTTAAGGGAAGATGCCCTGTCCCATAATATAAAGAATAATGCCACAAATGAAAATTCTCTCACATGCTGTGATGTCTCTGCACTCAACGCTGAAGCTGAGATGGAAATGATATCACAGTAAGTGACAGCGGGCTGCTGCAGGTCAATGAACATGGCAGCACTTCTGTGAAAAGCTGAAAACAGGATTGATCTGACTGGGTCCTATTAGCAATGCAGACGGCTATTGATTTTGAACAGATATGTTTATTATGAATGCATGATCTTGCTAACTTAGATGTTGTGATAGTCCATGAAATTATGTTCATACCATTGACTAATGGGTGTAATGGAGGGTAACAATGCAACCATCATTCATAAGCTAGTGAAGAACAGCAGGGGAGATATATATATATATATATATATATATATATACATACACACACACACACACGCGTACTTATAGCATGCATAGATTTTTAAATGCACCAGAAAAGCAAAAGCTAAAAAAGCCAATTATGCTCCAGATTTTTCCCTGGACAGCTAAGATCCTCTGTTATGGCAAACATTTTTGCATTTTTTTTTCTAATTGCAGACCTGAAGAATATAGCAAATATGTATAGCGAAGAACAGCCAAAATGTTTTCTCCATGCAATAGGTTTCTCTCCCCATAATGGGTTATTCGCCAATTTTGTCTGAAGTATGCTTTCCAAGAGATTCCTCACTCCCATGCCACTGGCACTGCCCAATGAATCATTGGGGATTCTGAAAATAACTGTGGCTGGAGTTTAGTTTTAAATGGGCAAGCCATCACAATGGGATATATTGATGTAGGTGGAGCCAGGTAAGGTAAGTCAATCCCTAGCTTCTTTATTGCAACAAGATTCTCCTGCAAACATTTGTATCTCCATTCCTATACAATTGAGTGTTTCTACCCACAGATAACTGGTACTTGACATTTGTAAAATGGAGAGGTGCTGGTGGAGCAGTGGAGGTCATGTTCATGGCAGAGGAAGCAGAAAAGGGGAAAGTGACCCTGGACATCTCACTTGGCTTTTTTTTAAAGTTGAACTAAAGTTGAACTACTACATTTTTATTTCTGTTTAAATATACAACATTGGACTTAAGCACACTTTTTCACAGCAACATGTTCTCTAGCTTATTTCTCCAACATACAATGCCTGTAGTCTTTTGAGCTGAATTATGGCCAGGGTTATTCAGTCCCCTTCCTGTGATCCAAACACTTCTTGGCTCAAGGAGAAGTGAAGCCAAGGAAAAATCTTAGGGACCTATGATATTGTTAGCCTAACCTGGGGACTAATAGACAAAATGTATGTTTATTGTGATTTTTTTTTTTTTTTTTTTTTTAAAGTGCTAGGGAGGAGTTGGGTTTCAGAAAGGAGAAGAGATGTAGGGATAGAAGGCTACCATTCAGCTTACAAATAAGGACCTCAGATGTCTGACCCTCACTGGGCTCCTACCAGTGGGTGGCTATATGTTTAAGCCATTAGACATGCTCTAATCTGCATCAAACAGAGAGCAGCAAGATCCTTCTGACAAGATACATCAATTTGCCCACAAGCAAGAGCCCGGGGTGTCCAAATCCACCCGCTGTTCTTTTATGCGTCCACTGTTAATGTAGTTCTAATTACTGTTACAAAATATTAACATTTTTTTAATATGGTCACTGAAGCACTGTTGTAATTTGTATCAGTTTAATTTTTCAGAGGTATAAAGAAAAAAAAAAGTTCTCATTAAAATTTAACAGCAACTGCAAAATTACTTAAGCTGTGGAAGGTTTAAGGTGCCAGGAAAGGAAACTTTCTCAGAATCCCACAGGAAAATAATATAACAAAAAGCACTCCAGAAGGAAAGTAGGCTTAACCGCGTTAATTAAACCTCCTCGTTATGATGTGGATCACTCGTGCAGAAGGAGATTAGGAGTGGAGAAAAAAATAAGAGAGGAGGGGGCAGATATTCATTCTGAGGGATCTGTGACATTTCCGCTAATGAAGGAGCCTTTCCGGTTGCTCCCCGTGCGGAATGATTTGAGTGGATTGAAATTGACGGGTGCAGTTCTGCTACATGTGTTGGGTAATTAACCCTCAGGTTGGAGAACAGGGTGGGATGTTTGTTAATGGAGCTGTCTTTGTGACGGGAGATGGCGCTTTGTTAAGATTGTTAATATATAGGGGGAAAAGGAGCAAGCACAAAGTGTGAAATCTGATTTCAAAAAACCACTGAGAACATATCAAGAAGTAGACATCAAGGCCTATCTGTAACGAAGGGCTGAGAGCGATTAGAATAAACACAGTACAGTAACCAATAGCAGCCAATCAGATTTTAATTAGCACAATCTGGAAAATGTAATGAAAAATACAATCCCAGTGAGAAAATCCTTATCACTACCATACACTGCAGGGTATATTTGGTCATGGTAAATTATGTATTTGGCCTGTCACTTTCCATTATAGAGAAATTTCCTTTTGATATAATAGAGACATTCTGCCATTTTTATACTTAACACAATAAAATTGGGAAGGCCATTGATGATATTACAAAGTACAGTATTACATTCTAATAATTAGAAAAAAAGCTCAATACATGCTGATTCACATCTGGTATATGTACCAATAATCTATTACCTTTCCTAAAATCCCTTGTCTACTTGGCTTGGAGTGGGTAAATCACCTCTATAAGCCAATCAAAGCTAGAGTGAGCTATAACTCAACTGTAGTTCAATATAAAAAAAAAAAACTCTGTGTCAGTATTATAAAATTGCATACACTTAATAATGCAGGCAGCAGTACCACCAACTGAATTGCAATTTGTATCAGCCTTTTACAGTCCCTGTATAGCAGAGCTCATAGTGGAGGAGAAAGAAACAGAACAGGTAGGTGATCCGTACATGCGCAGAGTAATACAGAGAGATGACCTTGTCAGTCATCTACTTTTCCTTTATTTCCCATTCACAAGCAAGGGGTGGCTCTATGACTGGGTTCCGAAAAAAAAAGGATGGTGACTGTTGTGAACTGTTACGTATTGCAGCAAATCTGTTTTTTAAAAAAGTGTTTTGCTTTAAGGAACTGGGGACTTACTTACAGGAAAAGAAAATACGGATAACCTCATCTTGTCCACAAAGCAGGCCACCAAGGTCACCAAGTTTACAGCTCAGCAGCACTCTTCCGGCTGTGCATTGTGATTGGGTATTTGAACGCTGAAGTGGCTGAACTAAATTTCAATATTTGTATAACAGTTTGTACTACATTTAGCTGTCCAAACAGAGATCAGTTCTTAGCTTTTATTACCCCTTCACGTTGTGTTCTCTATGCTGACTTCCAACTTCAGCAGCAGAAAAATGAGAGCCTTGCACATTACCTTTAATTGCCGTGTTACTCCCTTGCTAACATATTCCATGCAACATTCACCAGCACATACCATGAATAAAATATCACTGCATTCACTAGACAACTAGGTATCCAATAAATAATAATGTGCAGAGACACAAGAACAGATTTCTGCTTTGGCAAATTCTCAAACTGCTTTTGAATGTGTCAGAGAGGATTATTAATGGCATGAGCCAACGCTGCTGCTGCAGAACCTCACCACAAAGACTGCTATCGGGAGATGGACCTTCATTCCAAAAGAGGTTTTTACATTACCAGTAAATAGGCATTTTAGTGTGACAATCAATACAGATTTGGGCATTGCAGGTAATCATTTTACATGTATAGTTAATGAACAACTTGCAGTAGAAGATTCGCTATGTTACAAGGAACATCTAGAAGTGGTAATGATGCCTAAGCAGTACAATGGAAATTTTACCTTTTCTTCTAAATTCCACCTGAACGTAGCAAGTATGTTACTTGGTGCCTAGGCACGCCTATTCCTACAGCCCCATAACTATATATCTACAGTATGAGATCAAGGTACTGCTACCTCTGACCGCAAGTCTTATGAGATACGGTGATGTCACCACAGTACTGCTCACTATTCTCCTTGCTGGAGGCTGTGACATGAGAAAGCAAAGCCCTGTCTCTATCAATATGTCCACCTGTACACAGTGATACGGTAAACAAGTCTTTGCAAGAGTTCAGAAGGGGGAGAAGAAGCAGTACAAGGTGCTAATCAGTTATGTTGTAGTGCAAGGAACCAGGAAGAGACTAAGAGATGAGCTCACCAGTAGGTTTCTACATTTGTTTCTGAAGTCTCTTAATCACCAGTTAAAGTTTTCATCTTCTAGTTTTATAGTCATTATTAAAAAGCTAGACTGCTCAACGTTCCCTCTATGCAACCATAGCCACCTCTTCCTTATCACACTGGCTTAGTCCACCATGGGAACAATTCCTGTATCAGGGTTGCTTGGCCTTATTTCCTTGAATTAGACTATAGAAGCCAACAAAAAATTGACACTCTTTGAATTGTTGGATTTTGTAGGATCTTCAGAGCCTTCTCCTTACTACAGCAGAGATTGGTGCAACAATCTGCAGAAGAAACCAGTATTCAATGTCTTGTTTGTAGGAGGCCCTTTATTGCACAGTTTTGTTATAGTAACAGAGTCTCTTTGTTGTGGGTGATCCACCAGTATCCATCCATTGGTGTAATCAGTTTTGGCTTGGCATGTGGAACTAAGAATACTCAGGCCATGTATTAATAAATATATACCGGTCAACATATTTGTCCAATATCACAATCACCCTGCCAAGGGCCACATAGGACACGTTCCCCCAGATCTGCCCGCAGTTGGCTGCAGCTGATATTTTAATTTGTACAAGGCATTTGTTGTAGGTACTGTGATCTGGGAGGGTTAGAAAGCATAGGACAGCTTGGCAAGGTAAGAAAGAATAGCTGTATCATGAAAATAAGAAAATTAGAGCCAGTGTGGCACATTACACTTTGTGTTAGAGGCATTACAGAATAATTGGCTCCAGGCCTCTGTAGCGGAGGGTGTACAGCGTATACCTATAACTGAGGCCTGTCACGTGACGATAATAAGGGAATTTAATGAAGCTGTAATGTGTGCATTTCCCTCTCCCCAGAACCTTTTTCTCTCCCTTCTCTGTCTGTTAGAAGATAAACAGGCTGATAGATTAAAGGCAGGGGAGAGATGGAGGTGGACGCATGAGATGCAGAACTGGGAAAGAGAAAAGCAAAACAGGAGAAGCTAGGGAGGAGGATACGCAAGGAAGAGACGAATAAACAAGCATTGACAAATGATACCGGAGACTTGTAGAGGGGAAAAATAAGGAAGATAGATAATGGTCGGGCTACAGTGAACAAGGTGGGGGTGTTAGATGAATAGCTACAGCATATGATGTTTATTCATACATAATAGACTAGATGGCAATTCAGAAAGGTGCCAAACATTTTCACCCTTGGCATAAAATGACACTGTGCAGATTTAGGGAATGCCAATAAAAATGACATGGATGAACAGCTAACAACAAGCAAACATTTGCAATATATAAATGGATAAATGTCTAGAAAGCAATATTATCCCAAGCTGCTGTATATACTGTGTGATTGCAAGGGATTTAAGATGGGGCCAAACATCTGACCATTTAAGCCTTAATAAAGAGCTACACATGTGCAGGAATCTCTCCTTATTGCATGTGCCACCTATTAAATCAATGGGGATCATGCCTGGAGCTGGCTATAAATGTTAGTGCAAGGTCGTACTTGAATGCTTTATTGGTCAGTTTGGATCACAAGCAGTAATGCTCTGTTAATGATGCGGAGAAAGGGACGTAGAAGTATATGTACTATAGTTTTACTCAACCTACTATATATAGGGGGTTTATGTTTGGTCCCTGATAAATCTACAAATAATCTTCAGCCAATGCAAAGCTACTATTAGAAGCATACTACAGAAGGTTAGAAATTGTTTACATACTACAAGACGTGTAGCCCTGTTATGGGGGGGAGGCTCTGGCGCTAACCTGTAGATAACAGAGAGGATCCTGAGCCTACGCTATGTGGAAGAGTGAGGATACTAATAAAGATGGCAGTGCCTCCACCCAGGACAGGGTCTCTGTTAGCAGAGGGGGCTCCCTTCCTGGGACATTAACCAGAAATAATAACAGTAATATAAAACAGCATCCGAGGAACCACTACACCCAGCATGCAACATTACCCATTGCAGGTAAATGAACACACAGGTTAGAGTATTTGTAAGCTTTATATCTCAAAACTGTATTAAAAAATGTACAATCCATAAACATCAATGAGTACACATAGCAGAGTCCTGAGGAGAATTGTGCACAAATATACCCCGGTATATATACAGTCTATAACCACAAATACCTCCAGTAATGATCAGTGTCAGGATGAGTTGCAGAGGAGTTGGATGTAGCAAAGATGTCCTGATGAGATGATCCAGAAGACAGCGGCAAGGAGATCCTCTAACAATTGGGCTGTGTATGCTGTGATCCTGGATTGCAGGGATGCAGGCAAAGTCTCTGGAGTTCAGGAACAATCTATCTGCACTACCACTTGGACCCTAGCAATCACACTAATCTGCCAATGCAACCGGACCTCTACTACCTATGGGCCATCGGATGCCTAACCTATGCTAGATGTAACTAGACAGAGGGTGCAGATCTGATAACTGAAAGGGCAGAGCAAATATATATTTGTGTATGTAGCTAATACACTGGCAGTAGGGATTTCCCAAAGTGTTCTCTGATAACAGATATCACATATACCCCATTAATACAGAGGGAAATAATCTCTGATAACAGATATCACATATACCCCATTAATACAGAGGG
>NC_092860.1:14779428-14864112 GCF_032062135.1 Pyxicephalus adspersus
GGGAATAATCTCTGATAACAGATATCACATATACCCCATTAATACAGAGGTATATATATATAATACTGCACTACACACAAACAAGGCAGTCAGTGGAAGGGATGTGGGCACCTACCCTGGCTGAGCACATGTTTTTATCTCTGCCCCTGCACTTTCTGCATTTCCTTATATCCTGGTGGGGTTTATAAGGCCACTATCAGGGGCAGGAAACACTTCAACAACTTTATTTGAAATTTACAAAGTTACAACTCACCTAGCAGATAGAAAAAGGCAGTCCCCTGCACATGCTACAGGAAACTGTCAGAGATTACAAAATGCTCCAAGATTGTATTAGTGACTGAGGACATGTTATAGGAGATAATCAAGAAACAAAAGCATGCTGAGGCAACACAGTCATGTGCCACCAGAACAACAAGGAGCCATAATCCAAGTCTAGTCCTACAAGGCCTGTCCTCCTCTCTTTGGAGGTAGCGCTCTCAGTTTACTGCCTGATGCTCCCTCTCAGGAAACTTTAGGGCCTTTTACCAGTAATATGAGCTACAAATCTCTAAAATATCTTCTAGTCATTCATGTAGATGCCCCTCGTTAACTCCACGTACACATACTCCATTAAAAAAAAATTAGGCTTCATATTTAATTTAAGGATCAGTATGACTAATAACTGGGCTTTTGCGTGGAAAAAGAAGGACTGTGGCACCAAGAGGGCAAGAATATGGTAGAGGTGGAATGGCATGTACCCCTTTCAGAATATTTGTATGTAAATCCTGCACCATCAGGAGTTTTAACCTCTTCTTATACATTCAGATACTTCTTGGTAAATTCTGCTGTAATTAGCAGTAATTAGAAGCCCTGTATCAAATGTGAATGCTGCTTGATTGTATGACTTGACCATGTCGTCATCATACACCACCTGGGATGATGTTACACTAAAACAATGGTTGGAGGATTCAATACAACCTACGGCAACAATTTTACATATTTCTATATTTGTTTAATTTTCTCAGGAATAAAACAATGTGGTGAAACTGAACACGCACATGACAATGTGAATAGGAAAATCATAAATCAAAAAGTATAAAAAAAAAAAAGCATGTAAAAGCAAGGCGTGAAAACAAATGAATTCGGAGGAAGAAGACTATAGTGAAAATGCAAACTTTAAGATAGCTCTAAAATTGACTATTATAGAGGACAGGTTTATAATACAGCAATTGTTTTTTATTTTTGGCGAGCCAGCCAATTTTAACTGGATTCGGCTGGCGAATTTATGTCTGCAGCAGTAACAACAGATGCCTGTAGACCAACAAATCCTAAGGGTAACAATAAAAAGCGGTGAAACTGGCATTCACTGATACATTCCCTGGTGCAGAATAATTCACGTCTATGTGGCAGTTATTTATTCTTCACCAAGGAATGCTTCAGTAAATGTCAGGATTACTGCTTAATAAATAGACCCCTTAGAGTTTAAAATATACAGAGCAACCTGTCCATTCTTCCCTCCTCCTCCTCTCTGCTAATGCTTCTCTTAACCAGGTGTTCATGCTTATGTATAATCAGGTGAAAAACTATAGCATCCATTTTTACTATGAATTACTGTGCATCAAGGCTTGTAGTGTTAAGGGAGCCTATTAGAGTTACCTTTACTTTAACAAACAAAAAATGGGACATGCACTATTCATTTACACCTATGCCTTGTGGTTCGCTATATTGCAAATGCATCTTTTACATTGCCTAGATGCATTAAGGTGCCAATCAGAATGTCTAGTACAGGGGTGAGCAAACTTTTTGACTCAGGGGTCACTATGGGTTCTAAAATTTGGCAGAGGGGCCGGGCCAGGATCAGATGGATGGAGCATCGGGATGGGTGTCACTGAACAAGACGCCATGATGGCATAACCCTGCCCACTCTCCCATAGCAGATCTGAACCTGTAATGGGACAGTGGGCAGGTTGTTCCCCCCACTTCCCTGAGCTCAGGTTTTGTACAGGGGACATGGTCTGCGGCTCTGGTTGGTGCAGCCCCCCAGGGATCCAAGGACAAGTAGGTAAGTGAGGTTTTTTTTATTTTCAGTTTAGTTCTGCTTTAAAAATCAGTGAAAAATGATAAAGAAAATGAAACATGAAGAGATGTGCCATACAATAAAAGTAGTTAGGGTAGATAGATATATAATAGTAATATTATGAGGATTGCTGGCTCTGCTGATAGCTGTGCAGTGGACGACCAGTAGGGGCGCCCCTGAGTTGCCATAAGGGTGCACATTGCCCGCACACAGTCCCTGCACTTACCCAGGGAGGGGGCGGGACATAACAGACCTGGGAATTAGGGAGGAGTCTAGCAGAGTGAGCGGACACCATGCCGGCCTGGAGCTCGCTGCAGCCCTGGGAGATGAGCAGGCTGAGCTTGCCAGGGGATGGTGCAGCGCTACGAATAAACATGGGGGTCATGGCGCTACCAACAGGGTAGAAGACAGCGAGCCCCATCCCGGGATGGACGATGAGATTATGCAGTGTTCTCCCCAGAAATTTTTTTCAGCCGGGTGGTAGGAAGCTCTCTGAAACAGCAACCCCAAAGTTCAATTTTCCTAACGTTTTACATTTGTGACCCCCATATCTTGAAATTCTTTAAATCTGGGGGCCTGAAATTGTAATAACTAGTATCTATGAGGGTCCCCTGTACACCCTGAAAATTACAGGTCGTTGTGACATACATATTAGGAGATATGGAGGTTTGTACACAGAGCTGTGAGGATGCAGAATGACATGCAGACTTTATACACACTGGATACATGTCACAGGCAGAGCTCGTGCTATGAGATGGGGGCGGGGCTGCCTGTGTCTCCTTCACATGAAGGCTGAACTGTGTGCTCACTCTCATGGAAGCAGCAATCCTCTGAACGGATAACACAGAGCTCAGAGCAGCCTCACTGAGATCCGTGCATCCGAGGATGAGAGCTGCCGAGAGCTGGGCGGGGTATTCAAATCAGCTGGGCGGAGCAACCGGCTAAAACCCTCTGGGGAGAACTATGTTATGAATCATGCTGGCTGCAGGTAGAGAGGAGCATCGGGCATCCCTCCGCCATGCTGCCAGATGCAAGTGGGGTCCTTCTCCTGACCTCGCTCGGGGGGGCACTGGCCAGAGCCACGGAGCAGCTGAAGTAGAGTGTTCAACGGGCCAAATAAAAAAGCCTAATGGGCCATATATAGCCCGGGGGCCGTAGTTTGCCTATGCCTGGTCTAGTACCATAAAGCACTGCACTGTGTTGGACAAATGTACATTTAAAAAACATTTTATTCAACACAGCAACGTGATAGTGTGAAATAAAATACCTGTTGATCTGGTCATAGAAGTTCACTTGTCATAGGCAGTTTTAGACACAAAGGAGCCCTGGGCCAGTAAGTGGGGATGCCAAATGCATACCCTTCCAACTCCCTGCACCTCTGGTATCCTAAGAACTGGGGTCCTGGATAGGTTGGAGGCACTAAGAAATAGTCTAGTTTGTGCTATCCTAAAACCAGCCATTAATTTCTTGGTATAGGGTGCCATGTGTCATCTATTAACACAGTACCTCGGTTCAGCCCAAAAGCTGCTGTGCCAGCACACACAGCAGGGTATGGTCCTCCACTATCAGGAAGTCAGTCCAAAGTAGTAAGGTGCAGCTGATGCTGAAGGGAGTGCATGAAGACAGAAGGTGACTGCAGGTAAAAAAATAAAAGATGTAAAAAATATAAGTACCATACATATATATATACACATACACTATAAAAATGGCAATTGTTCATGATACAGTGTTTTAGCACAAAAAAATGTAATTACAGGGATGGATCTTTAATACATTGAGTGTTCTTGGCAATGCTTCTATACACATACACCAATACTAACAAACCAGGTTTTTCATAGATGACAGGTGTGAACATAGGTTACAAACAAAAAATAAAGATAAATAAGTCTGCTGGGAGCAGAAAATACTGAATTGGGTGAATGTCATGCTTTGCAGGTAATTTGTCAATACAATTTTTTATTGTTAAATATCCCACCTCATTGCAGCTCCATATGTTTTATCTCCATCACAGCACTGTTTGCATGTTGTGACTCATATTATACCATACAGCAATGTTACAACTCATGCATTGAAAATGTGTTTTTGATCAAGTTGACATTTACATTTAATCCGCTGAAAACCTTACATAGTGTTTTACTCCTTTTACAGGTTTTTCTTTTTTGTTTGGATTGACTGTTGATCTAAATATGTAATATTTTTAAATGTATATTTCATTTTTGGTTGAATTATGATAGATAGATAAATAAAGAGAACGATATCTGGGTCAATAAAAACATAGTGATAGAGGAGCATGGGGGCATCTAAAATGTATTTTTTATATCCTCACCCATATGTTTTAGTTAAAAAAAAAAAAAAAGTACATACATTTAGGGAGTCAGAAAGGAGCCCTGTGTATGATGAAAATCTAGATCAATGGGAGTTAGGTAAACCACAAAATAAAAGAACATTCTGCACAAAGCACATCTACTAAACCCAAACACAGCCACGCTCATTAAGGATGTAAACCTGTCAAACAAATCTGCCCTCAATGATGCAGTGAGGGCAAATCAAAATGCTTGATGTTCTGTTATCAATTAATCAGGAGTCATGAGATGGAACTTAAAACTGAACTCCAGACAGATATAAAAGACACAAATTGATGCAGCGCTGTAATTATTAATACATCATTAAATGTATAAGAAGAAGCAGCACAAATAGCCAGTCAGTTGATATACTGGCAGGAAGCCTACTGATAAGAGGGTGACAGAGAAGAATGTATTGCTGTGCTGCTTTTTCTTTCACTGTAACATGGGCTTAGAGGATGAGGAACACCCCGATGTGCACTTTTGTAGCTGCTAGTTTTTAAAAATGGGCTGTTCATTTGCATTTTGGCATATATAGTTGGAGTTTTAATGTTACATCTTACTTTTGTTGAAACTTGCAGAGATGACTGTCCAACAGCCAGGAAGGATACAGATGAATTATATAGGGTGCATTGGATGTACAGTAAGAGCCCGGGCCTCAACATTGACCATTATGAAGCACTTTGCATATTCGGAAGTTGCTGTCCACTCATTACTGTCTAGATTTGTTGTAAATAAAACTTACAAATTGCTTATGTTGGTATATTTTGCAATAAGCCATTTATTTAAAAAAAAATATATATACAGATAATTACTTACATGCTCTTCTTCATATTGATTACAATTCCAGTAAGCATTCGGTTCTAATTAAAATATTATATAGTTTATTTCCTGTTGACCTATAGGAGTTACAATTTGAGGAAATCAGACCATTTTTTCAAGTTGTCTCGGTTTATGACCATGTTTCTTCATTCTGCTGCTCTAGTACCCCAGTCAAGTCATATTTTTAGAATTTTTCTTGGAAGTGGGTAATTAAGGTAACAAATTAGTGAGAGAGAGAATATTCGCTTTGCAAGATTCAAGTATATCTGAAAATATTTAGAACCCTACTGAATTCTTCAAAATGAATCACATCACTTCCTTTTTTGGATTTGTAGCAGGAAGCAATGGAACAGTGAAAGATTGCTCCTGTTTCAGTTGGCTTTCCCATCAATTTCTCATTGGCCACCAAAACAAAAAGAGGAAAATTCAGCTTTATCCTAGATAATTAAAATTTGAAGGTAGTCCCATAACTGTTGGTATCAAGGGTATAAAATACATGGGAGAGATCAAATAGTATGACAAAGGATTTTTTGAAAAAATGTGTAAAAATAATGGGAGGTAAGCTATTGCTGGAAAGGTTTATTTTATTTATTCTATGGTCTTTTTCAACCATTTTATGTATTGGAGAACCCCTAATTAAACCCAGATTTTTGGAAGGTTAATGTTAAAACAAGCACTGTAAATTGGTGACAGGTGGAAAAATGGAAAAATCCCCCCCCCCCCAGGTGGTGGCTAGAATACTACCTTTAGACACCTTTAGACAATGGCCACCAAAAACATCATTACGTTTATACAACTGGCTCTATCAAGTAGTGTTGGTCTCAGAACTATGTAAGCATCATCAAATGGGAGGTCAATCAGTCACAATTCAAGGAACCCATGGAAATTTATGGAGAAACCCTGGCCCACTCTAGAATCATGGTTGAGAGTGGCTAGTCTAGTCTAGAGACAAGAAGAAATTAACCTGGGGGCAGGTTGAGTGGTTATTGTGTTGGGTAGCCAATAGCTAAAACTAGTTGTATTCTCTCTCACTCCCCTAAATCTGGTTTTGAGTTTGCTTTTTGGGGATTTGTATTGCAATACAGTTGTATTAATTAGTCACTCTGTTTCACATTAAAGTACAATATAATACAGTTGTCTATTGTTGGTGGTTGCTTTCAAGACCTACCATAGAATGATATTTTTGATTGATACTCATAGTGTTTTCATGCCCGTATTATCAGTAAATATAGTAATTTTCTAAAAGCCACCTTGACTTGGTGCCCAAACAGAAACATCAAACAAAAATTTGGGTTCTGCAGCCGTAAAAAGGTCCCAACATAAATTCACTAAACGAATCAATCACAAATGCTTATGTCGGTTTGCCAGCCCTGAGATTTGGACAGATTGCTGTGTTGTCAGACCTTAAGAATATAAATATATGAGAAATGGCCAAAAAACAGAAATCTTTTGTTTCCTCATAAACCTGACATGAACCCAGCTGGCAGAGCGAGTTCCTTGTCATTGCCAATTTCTCCTTTTCACTAAAGAATTACAAGGTGATTAAACTAGTGGCGTACCTTCCAAGCTGATGCGGTAATGAACATAGAAACAGTCAATGGTTTAATTGGCTAAAGTCAAATTCTAGAATAGCTTTGGGATGCCATATTATAGCTTGAAAGAGCACTAAGTATAAAGAGAACCAGTCACACTGGATTTCATAAGCACTGATAAGCAGTGAGGTGTTTCTATTGCCTACAAAAAGCAACCAAATGCTAGATTTTCTGCTCCGCTACTGCACATGTTGTAGGTATATATTTATTATATATAGCTGGCCAATTAGTTTGATAAAGTACTGTATAGCACAAGCACACTTAGTTTAAACCTTTATTATCCTTTACTATCAATTAAATGTCAGCTACACCTCATTGTCACGGACTGGCTTCATTGGAGTAACCAAGGATGGACCATGTCTAAGCAAAGTGCGTCAGAGCTTGTTGTTTCAACCAAGAGCCCATATGACTGCATGACATAGGAAAAGACAGTTGTCAACCTATAACATAAACAGCCTGAAAAAAGACTTTCATAAAATAATTTACATGAAAGCTATACATTTGAAAAGATTGAAAACTGTTGGGGTTGCATTAACATATTGAAACTTCTATAGGATTGGGTCTTCAGAAATGTACAATGTGGATGTTTATTAAAGATAAACATGTCATACAATACACTGACTTTTCTTCATTGTCAGTCCAAAGGCCAAAGTCTTCAAGCTACACAAAACCTCATTCATCACTTCTATACATTTGTCATAAAAAACATTGAGGTTTTTTTTCTAAAAATGTTCTAAATGGAAACAGATTCCTGAGGATTGCAAGATCTGGCAATTTCAACCAGTTTTTTCCTTGTAAAAATGACTGCACGGATCGATGCAACCTAGAACCAAAATGCAGCTGAAAGTATAAAAAAAATCATCAATGTATTTACTAAAAATTATTTAAAGTATTTTACATTAAACTAGAACCTGGATTTGACTTTATTCCAACCTTTCCAATCCCCTGCAGCGGTACTGATGGAGGGGCAGGGGTGGGAGACAAACAGCTGTTCTGCATTTACAGGTGATGACACAGAATATGCTGATAGGAGGAGAACTAAGAGATAAATTAAGTTATTTGTTGCCGTTACTCGTTTTCCCCTGTCCACTCACAGGCTGGAGTCACCCAGGGGACATAAATTTGTGTTGTCCAAGTGCTGCAGAGAAAGCCAGGACACCAGGCTAGCTGTGTATATCTCAGGGATGGGAGGACAAATCCAAAAAATTGTTCTCCTATACATATTTTAATCAGGGCCGTCATCAGAAAGTGACAAGGGTTACCAAACAAAAATCTGGAACTTTTAGAAATGGGTCACAGGGGCAGGAAGTTTACCCATAATGGGGCCACGAATTTCTAATTGGTGGTCCTGATTTCAATGGTGTATTTTGCCGTTTGCCAGGAGTTCACCTTTGAACTGTTAGCAGTAGGTTCCCAAGATTTGTTTGGAATCAGAATCTGGTTGATAGCGAGTGAATTTATCTGAAAACTAGCATTTGTATGAGACAGCATTAGACTTTCCACACTTTCATCCGCTGTAGCGGGGACAAGCTTTGTGCAGAAACCAACTGATCACTAGATGAAGTGGATTACTCCTCAACACAGGAATGATGAAGCAAAAAAAGGAAGACAAAAAATGTTTATGTGTGATTCGGCAAGACAGGCAGGCTGTGCTGTGACTGCTGTAATAATAACTTCATAAATAATTAGTACTGCGTGGCAGACATATCACAATGTTGTCTGGGACCTCTACTTCCCCACACATCACCCTGGAGAATTGAAAGCAACCTGAACTCAGCTCTACATGGAACTGTTTGCAGATAAGCTTAAAACGATTTTTTTTCCTTGACTGTAAACAATTCTCAAGTCTCAATTTACCCAACACTAATAATTTCAGCTTTTGGTAGACACTAGAGAGTTAAAACACCTCAGGAGGTCCAATCCTTCCATTGCAATTTATATCGTAGAAAATAGGAAAATATGGTAAAACCCAAAGGTGGGTGAAGGGACCAACAAGCTAAAGGAGGACATCATCAGAACCTAAAACTATGGTAATGAGATCATACTGCTAGAAACTACTAAACATGAAGCTACATACACACGTCCAATGGTTCTCGCCTGATAATTGGCTCAGGGGCGATATCAAATGAGAATCTGGCGTGTGTACAGCGCCTGTCGTCCACCATCCGAACGACCTTCCTGGCAGATCCACCGACGATGGACGACAAGTGATCCTAATGCAAGGGAAGGGCAAGAGCGCGCAGGGGGGTGCCGCTCCGTCATTCTCCCCTATGCCTCTCCATAGAGCAGAACGGCGCTGTATGTACAACACTTGTTCATGCATCGTGCAGTCTTTAGTCGTTGGAAAGGATTGTGAAAGATTCTTTCCAATGACAAAAATTGCATGTGTTTATGCAGCTTAAGAGGTCAGAAGGCAACTTATTCTTTATTATTTAACTTTCCTCCCACAACTGTACATATCCCTTGTCACTACACAGGTGAATTGATGTATGGTATGTATGCATTTTAAAAACTTAATGTGCCATGAACATTAAACTCCCTTCCATTACTTGCGCTCTGGCACCCTCTGCCAATAATCAAACCTTACAATTTTCTTAGATGTAGAAAGGAAAACTTTTAGGCTAAGAACTTCATTTACTCAGTTGTGAACTGGCCTGGGGGCAGGAGCACTTTGTCCGTAGGACCAATGGAGTAAGTGGAGAGTGGAGTAGTTGGAGATAGGACTCTAGTACTCAATCAGAGCACACAATGGTGGTCATTGTTATACATATCTTCACCTCACTCTAGCTTTTTCCTCATCTTTTGGAGACTCCTTTAGAGAAACTCTAGCATCCTGCGCCCCGGTTAGCAGCTATACCAACTTACCCCCACCTGTAAAACCCTGCTCTTCCAGACTTTCAAGAATGTCAGTATTCACAAAACTCCAAAGAACAGAACAGGCTACTTGTAGAAGTAAAACTCCCAAATGAGATCCAGTCTTTCCATCAAATTTTAGGGTATGGAAAATACAAAAATATGATGTCACGCCTAGGGAGACAGGGCCACTAGGGGGTGCTACAGCTTGCATAAAAATGGTGTGAGCCCCTGGAAGGGCCAAGGCAAAGAGTTTAAGCAGTAATCAGGTAAGGACAGATTGTGCCCCAGGCACTGGGGTGAGCAGATAATGCTCTGGCGGGTCATGGGAACAGCCAACAGACTGGATAACAAGGGGTCAACACAGGAGCTAGTCAGGGGAAGCCAATAGATGTATAGGAAATACTCAGCAGAGATAGGGAGCTGGGCACTAGTGGAGACATCTTTAAAGAGGTCCACCATGTTGGATTACCAATGATTGTCCTCCAAGGATTTGTAATCCCTTCTCCATAGAACAAAAGAGACTACTCGGTAGAAAGTTGAGCAACCTATCTGTACAGTAAAAGTCTCTAAATCCTCATCCAAAAATCTGAAGAAAACATTTTAGGAGACAGTTATGGCAATTGTGTACAAAGCATAGGAAACTCAACTGAACAGAATAAGTAAGGAGACAAGACATCTTGGCCATGTTCATTTTAGTGAAGTCACCCTTCTATGAATCACATACCCTTCAGAGGCTAAATTAAAGACAGAAACATATTCAGAATTGAATAATTGGTCCTTTTATGTCGGAATAAACATACCAATAATTTTTGAACATCCTTCTTTTTATGTTACCTCAAACAATAGCAGAATCTAAGAATTTGATGGGAAATATTGGACAAGCCTCTTTAATGTGTATCAGATTCCGAAGCTCCCTTGAAAGAGCCCAGAGACATAAGCTGTCAGCTCCAATGTATAGAATTCATAAACTATATACTCCACTTCCTATTTATAGCATGTTCCGTCAGCATATTGAGGTACTTCATGTCATTAAAGTAACACTGTTTGTCTTATATAGAAGTATATAAAAAAGGTCACAAGATTGTGCTATGCTGGAAGCTAAAGGCCTTGGGATTTTACATGTACCATATTTCATATATGAAAAAAAGATCTGGTCTTTAGAGATCAGTGATGTGCAATATCTGCAATAGGAACAATCAAATGAAAGCAGCAAACACTGACAAAGGCGAATATTGTACAATCTGATATTCTATTCAGTCTATGTGGGATTTAATCAGATATAAGACAGCTGCATCATTAAAATATAACTACGGGTAAAGACTTTGTATGTATCTAATGTATACCTAGCAAATATAATGATCTGAATAGTCACTGATAATTTTCCTGAATGCTTACTCATTTTTAAAATAAATAACTAAAAAGGTACAATGGGGTGATATTACTAAAGGCAAATCTAAGAACATTCACAGGTCCAACATTTGCTGTAATATATACTCCATATTTGAGGAGGTTTTCCTGGCAGGGGTGTTGAAGTCAACCAGCTGGTGGTAATATTTTACCAACTTCTATATAAATATACATTCAATATAGCTGGTATGAGTAGTTGAATCTGGTTCTGCACTAGCTTCTTGCAAACCTCATCTATAGCAGGATTTAGACTGGAGAGGGGGAGGGTCAGCACTGCAAAGGCTTTATCCCGAATCAGAGAGCTGTCAGTCTAACATTAGGTGTATGCCGATTTATATCTGTATCCATGTGGTGACCAGGGATGGTAGAATTTCTAGATTCAATTTACATTCATCCAAAATTTGCTTTAATCTAATTCAATTTGATTCAAATTTTGGACCAGTTGCATTTAAATGGGTAAGTAATAGATTTAATAAACACTTTTAGGTTGAACTACAGTAGAATCAAGTGGGTTTGGTATGTATGATGGAATGCAAACCCTAGCAAAAAAAAATCAGATAAGGTAAAGTTTTCTTTCTTAAGAAAAGATTTCTTAGAAATCATTTAATAGTGGGTGGCAAATGTTGTAAATCCTGGGCCAGATCCAGGTTTGTTGGATTACCCAGGTTCTCCCATGATGGTACATTTTTTTTATTCTAGATAGTTCCTTCACTCATTAACCTCCCTGGCAGTATGATTATTTTAGTACACACGTTGCATGCCCGTTGGCTATCTGCATCTCCTGGCCTCGCATCCTCAACGTTCACACGCCGGGGATGTGAGGCTAGGGGACAGAGATCCCGGGCAACGCCAAGGGCACACAGATGCCCAGCCAGCATCGCCAGAGGACACCCCAGGCTCATGGGGACCAGGTAAGCCCTCAATTCCACCCCGACTGTGGCTCAGGGTTACTGCTATTTGTAATGAAAATTAACTGAGCTGCACTCAAGATTACTGCCAGGAAGGTTAAGATACAGTGACCAACCAAGCCATCCAAAACTTCCAACTATATCTATATCTTCACCAAATCTAACAAGCAAGGTAAAAGTGGCAACTAATGAAATCAATGTACTAGTAGTAAAAGTGAGGTGCACATTGGGGGGGGCGGGGGCGCAATTCACAGAAAAATATTATATATTGTTCGGCATACTTACTATCAAGTAATGTTGGATGTCCCACTGGGTTCTGTGGTTCCGCTTTCCATTTGCTATGATGTGACCCCCCTACAGGGCACTGAAGAAACCTAGAGTTTGACCGATTAAAAAGGTGCCCCGGGTCCGCCACTATACCACAACGATATACCAACCAACATCACTACATGCCTACACTTGGCATCCCTAACCTTTCCAAAAATAATCAACCCTGTGTTCATCTATTGAGTTCATGACTGTATCCTACACCACGTATTTCCTATTATCTCAGTAGCGGAATATTCAGCATAAGCAACCAAGAGTTTCTCTATCTGTTTCAAACCGGAAGTATCCATCTTGCCTAGTCAACACATAAGATACAGATAGTTGATTATTAACGTATCCTTGTTTGGTCAAACATAACTCACCTACCTTCATATTCTGCCTTTCTTTTCTTTTGGTCCAGACGAACCCCATATATTTCATATTTTGATCTGAGTATATTTACCACCAATCACCAACTCCGAAGCACCATTCAATCATCTCCACTTATAACCTCAGTGGCTGTTTCAAAACGTCCAAACCATTATTGGGTTTTATTATTAGCGTATCTTCTCGTAGTAGTCAGCATCAGGTTTTCTCTCTATCTGGTTAAAATCCCCTGAAGAAGCCCTGTGGGGTGAAACGTATCGGGAAAGAAAACAAGTCCATTGCTAGTAACAAATATTGTTGTGATATGGTGTAACCACTCCATGACCCCTAGAATAGTATACCTGTGTTAGCCTAGGGCTAGCGTAGGAGATCTTTGTTTAGTTTTTAGAATGTATATTTAAATAAAGTTCAGTTTTTAGGCAACAAAGTCCTGCCCAACAAAAGCCTGAATTTTCCTTTCTTTCTCATAATTGCTCTTATAGATTTTTCTCAGGCTGGGCACTTTTGAGTAAACTCTACTTCTAAGATTGGGTCACTCTCCTTGGTGGAACATACTATTTTACCAACCTATAGTCAATCCTCATATAAATCCAATTTTCACTTAAAATGCCAGCAAACTTTATTAATTACACATACAAAAACAGTTCAATAAAATCCATAGTTACACAAATAACAGATTCTGATTACACATTCCTGTCTCAATATGTAGATGGCCCAACGCATTTCACAGAAACACAGCCTGTCTGCTTCATCAGGGGTCTATATGAGATCTGTAGAAGGTATACAATAAACATAAATCCAATATAAGAAGATTCATATAGGTTTCTTTAAAATTCCCTATTCGTTTCTTGAAACCCAATATTCTGATTAAAACAAAGCTTATTGGGGTATTATGACTTCCTTACTGCCCTGCATTGGAAAGCCATGTGTTAACTTTAAATCTCCAGAATGATTATAATGGGCAGAAATCTCTTACAATGTACAAACATCATTAAAGTCCATAACAGATGACAGAGGATATAAAATATGTGCATAGAGAGTTCAACTGCTTGTAAGGAAAATACAAATTTAAAACCCGGTATTCATGAAGGGTTTGAATCATAATTTAGCTGTGTTAGCTTGGCTTTGTCCCCACGGGTCTGACCTGTCTGTCAATTATTTACAAATTTAGAATTATGTATAAGTGCACTAGGCTGAAGTAAATGAATCGGCTGATTTCACAGGAAAAAATACACACAATATTTTCAAAGAGCACCTGTCTAATCTGATCATAGACTGAACAGTCACTTTTTAAAGGGTGTTTGGAATGGAGTAAATTAAATGTTTTGCCTGCAATAGAAAAACGTAGGTTTGTCTGATGTACCTGAGCATCAAAGGAGGTTAATTCTTCATTCCCCATGCCATCCTGCCACCACCATCTGAAGGACTTTGGGATTTTTTTCTGTAGAGGACTTTAAGGCTAAAGCCTCATACAGACATCCAATGGGCATCAGATGATTGTTGCTGCAAATGATCTTGTGATCATGATAATTTCCAGTGACAGATCAGTGAAAGAGCACTGTACACACCGCTTCTTTCTTTTTAATAAAAATGAAAGGGGCAACTATTATCTGATGTGTGTATGTAACTTAAGGCTTGACAAGCATCCCTGCCTTTCCAAAAAGAGCACCTTAAAGGTAAAAACATTTGATAAGGGATATCAAGTGGTGGAACCCAGTGCTGAACTGAGCCCTAAATACCCCAAAAAAAAACTAATAAAGTAGCTTATGAGGTGGATTTCTTTCTTCCACACCCAGTTTCTACAAAATTGGCCATATAGTAGTCATAGTAGTAGTAGTATGATGTAACTCCTGAAATGTGTTGCATCAAATATTTACTAAAGATTTCTGTACCCATCAGCAAAGACTTAGGACCTGATTTAATAATGCTCTCCTAGACTGGAGAAGATAGACTATCATGGAAGAACCTGGGTGATCCAGCAAACCTGGAATAGATCTGATTCAGGATTAAAAACATTTGCCAAATAGAGAATTATTTTAGGAAATCTATTCCAGGTTTGCTTGATGACTCACATTCACCCATAATAGTCTATCTTCTCCAGTATTGGAGAGTTTTAATAAACTAGCCCTTTAATGTCCATTGCACCCAATAGTACCACCAAAAATAAACCATTCCTATTGACTCCAAAGTGTTTTGTTGAAATTTCATGATTTGCTTTTAAAATATCATTTCATTCATCCTCCTAATCACTTAACCAACATTACATATTTTTTTCAATATGACTGGGGGAATGAATAGGGTGCGTCATTTGGCTTCATACTTGACAAAAGGACAACTTTTAGCCTAATCTCAGATTTGGATGATATAACAATATTTTTAAATGTCTTCATGTGTAATATCTGTAGTGATGCAGCTTTACTCCAGATGTACAGACATGTATCAGTACTTGCAGTGTGGCCCCTGTGGATCATTGTGGGTCATCCTTGCCACTTAGTCCATGGCCAGCTGAATGAAGTGCCGCTTGTCCTGCAGATGCACATCTGTTGGGTATAAAACAAAATTGCCTTTTGGCCTCATATCAGGGCGCTGAGTGTCAATTCACAAATCTTGTGCCTACACATCTGTATACAGTGTAAATTGTCAGGCCAACCAAAACTATCCTGAAAAAGAAAATCTGGTAATGGTTCTTCTGCATCTAGGGGGATCTGTCATTGCTCTCAGGTCTGAACACCAACTGTAGTAAATGTTAGAACCCCCTTCTCCTTGTTGTACATTTTAGTTATTCTTTATTAGGAATACTCCACACACAAATAAACATCAAGGTATGCTGGGAGTAAAATGTAGCTAGGATGGGATCCTGGGAGTCTGTTGGGGATCTCCTAAAGATAAAAAATGTTATGTCATTATCGTATTATTCCCTATGTAAAATTTAAATGAAGATCATTTTCTATTTGCTCACCCCATCAAGCTCAATTCCAGTTTAATAACTCTCTTGTTCCTCCAGCCATGACCAAGAAAATTGTTGACACTAGAGGTGGGGAGTATTAAACAAAAGTGTTGAAAAAAAAATCTGGCAGGTAAAATACACATAAAATATTTAATAATAATATTACCAAAATATTTTAATTCCCTGAAAACAATCTGGCATTCCTGCCAGAGAGCACATTAAGGTTCCAAATGATGCCCCTTGGTCAAGAATGCAATCTTAGTCTACTGACATCTATTAGAGTGTTTCTAGACATGTACCTTGGCATTGAAGCAAAGCCTGATTGGCTCCTAGGGATCCCCCTTCCATCACCCAATCCAAAGCTGCTTCCTAACAGGTGGGTGGAAATTTCTGTATTTCTATATTCTGTATTTTAATAAAGTACCAAGTACTATCCTTCTATATTAGGCATGTGAAGTTTAAAAAAAAATGGATCCTTATAATATAATATTCACCATTCTAACATCTAGTACAAAATGTAAAAATAGATTATTACACAGACAATAGATTATATATACACACAAAGCGCTCTCCTACTTTGTTGTAATATGAGTGTTGACTGTTATGCAAATGCCCCCAGCTGGTAGGCCCATGATGCCCCAGAAAGTGGGTTGGATCATGTGGGGCAACAATCAACCAAGCGTAGACCAGGGTTGTAATATTGAGTGGTAGCAAAGTATTATTATTTTTATTCTTAGGAGAGGAACTAAACTCAAAAGTGCAAAGAAAAATACACCTACCTTCAATCCCACAGGGCAGTCAGATCGCTCTGGGGGTGTCTTGCATCGGGTCATGCGTTGTCCTGGAGCCGCGCTTTGGGCGCTGCCATTTTCTTCTCCTCTTCTTGGTTCATCCTTCATCCCACGTCACCGGACCCAGGCGTGAGATCGGGTGATGTAGGATGAAGGAGAAAAATTTGCACGCATGCGCAGTGTGATCGGCAATATTTTCTCTTTCCGCAAAAAGGCTCCTTCTGCGCATGCCTGATGCCTGACGTAGGTATCCTGGGAGGATTTGCGCTTCTATTCATTCTCATTCGCCTAGGTGGTGGTGCTGCACCCTTTTAAAAAAAAAAAAAAAAAAAACTGAATTTTTACCTAACATAAAAGGGTTGTCTACCCCTTTATGTAAAGTGAAATATCTGAGTTTAGGTACACTTTAAGCTTAAAAATCTGAAATCCTAAAAAAGCCACGAATTACAGAAACTACAGAAAATACAATATTATAATGCAGTTTACCTTTACATATTATAATGGCACCAGTAAACTGGACCTGTGCTACAATTAAATACCATGTATGTTTCTAAAATAGAATCTTGCAAAAACCTTTTTTTTTCTGAAAGCCAATCCAAAAGCTGATAAATCCCTTCTCAGCGAGCTCTCCCATGCGGGCACTTTACAAAAGCATCACATTTATTTATACACCTGTTCCCAGGTATCCAAGACTTCCCGACTACACGCCATCTATCATAATTACTATCGCCGGGGTACTCCGCATCCTGCACAAATATTTACTAGAGCACAAGCGAGACATCTGGAGAAACTGGATCAAAAGACAAATTTCCTAGTTCTGATTTAACCAGCAATTTAAAATGCTGCAAAACGCAGCAGCCACTCAAGCTGAGTTTTTTTTATCAGTTTAATAAGATCACTTCCCCCACCGCCTCCCATTTTTTATTTTTTACCATTTAACTTTAATTGGTAAATATGGAATAATGAGCATTTTTTGGGTATTCTTCTTCATGAAGGTCTGCATGCATTGATATTCCTGGATGAAACGCGTAGTCGCAGACACACAAATGAACTCCAGTCTTAACAGGCATACAAATAGTGTTATTTTGTCTTGATTAATCATGCACAGACAGCTCACACAAGCACATCCACCTCTCTCCCCCTCCTTTTCCATCTGAAGCTCAACATTATACAGCTCCAGCTATTTAATAAGGCATCAACCGGACGTCGCCATTGCAGCAGCCAGGGATGGGGGTGGGTGCAGGGCAATGAAAATTTCTTGCCAGCTGATTATCACCCATTTAGATTATTACAAAGGATTTTATTATTAGGATGGTATGGCCTGGGCATAAAGGAATAGGTCCACTGGAGACTGAGTATTAATAGAGGGAGGTTTGTGTAATCATTCAGCCTCCCCTTGGATGTCCATAAATGGTTTGATCCGGTGGGTAGTATGCAACCTCCAGTCCCTTGATGCTGTTACTTTGTATCCAGCCTGGTAGAGCAGCTGATACATTGTATCTGAGCATCTGCCCTTTTTCCACACTTCCTCCTACCTCTTCCTCCTACCTTGCTTCTAATAACTCCCTACTTCTCTTGTGACCTTTTTACCTCTGACATTTTCTTGCTTGGTGAGTACTTTTTTCTTGTTTCAAATTCTTTATCTTTTTTTTTTCCACCCCAAGTCTTTTCTTAAGAAAATCTGCAGCTCATTTTGCTTTATTCTGTACTCTAAATCGATATTACAACTTTGAAGCTCTTGCGGTTTTATTTGTACCTCTTAACAAAGTGTGTATTTTTTTTTCCTGCCCTGATCGTTTTGGGAATATTTTTATATATTTTTTTTATAAATATTTATTTACATGTTCTTTTTTTTTGCTTTTTTATTTTTTATTATTTTTTTTTCATTACTACTTGTCTTTTTTGTTGCCTTTTTTTTTTTGCTTTTTTTAATTTTATTCTTGTCTAAGAAAATGAATTTTACTAGTTTTTGAAAATCCAGTGCTAAGTATATATTTTATTGATGACAATGTTGTGTATTATTATGTTTATTTTTTTATAATAATACGGATATTTTAGTCTATATGATATTTACATATATATTTTTATATGTACATTTTTCTATACATGATCACGTTTATTGCATCAGATTCATCTGGCAATGTCATGAGCAATGCCTTTTTCTACAGGACATTGTTCACAAGCGACCAATTCTTTAATTTATACACAACTGCCAGTTTATTTGGCCTGTGTCATTTATTCTTTGTTTCTCTCTAGATTAACCTTTGGTCTATCATAAAGGCTTGCAATGCATTACTTAGCATTAAGTTCCAGGCCTTTCTTATACACAGTGGAAGTAAAATCAATGAAGCTATTAAAAAAAAAAAAAAAAAAAGTTTTTATTAAGTCTTTTGTTCCTGTCTACACATTCCATGGAGCTACTGTTGGAAATAAATTTTGCTTTTCTAAATGAAAGTGATTTTTTTCTGTGTGCATTATTGAAATGAGTTTTTTAAAAAATGTGTTTGTTGAGTTGGAGGTTAAGGGTATTGGTTTGGTTTATTTATGTGGTTTTATGTCTTTTGGTATTATTCTTTTTAGAGGAATTTTATATCGGAGCCCCCAAAACTAGGTTTGTTGCAACAAGTTAGGTTTTAATTTTGATTGGCCACTATATGCCACTCCTCCACCTTCGTGTACTCTAGCTTATAAATGAGCCTCATTTTTGCTTATCACCTGCCATTGGTACTCCCTATGAAAATAACTTTTAAAGGGTATAATAAGGGTTCCATGTATCAATATAGCATCTATTAGCAGGAGAAAAATCTGTATATAGCAATATCTATATATTATGGTTTTGATAGTGCTACTCTGTTTAATGATATATTTTTTTTTTTATGGGTTTTTTAGGGTTTGCTCTCTCTATATATATTTTTATTATATACCTTTATATAATATATTATCTTTATATGTATTATATATTAATATATCCTTACATTTTATTTTTAATGGACTGTTTACCAGTTTTTGTAAGTGCGTTGTGTTTCATCTCATCAATATTTGCTTCTCCGGTTGTCAGAGCTTGCTAGTTCCATCCCAGTGAGGAGGTAATTGGATTTATGTTGCGCTTTTTTTGTGTCTGAGCACCAATTAAGAATGAGGGCGGCATACAGGAGAATGGGAAAGACGGCAATGGATGAGCAGGAAAAGTTCACCTTGCAATGTATATTTATAAGACATAAATAGGTAGAGGCGGCAAGCTTTTAACGCTTAGAAAATATCAGCCAGCTAAGAGACTGTGTTCGGAAGTTGCCTCGCAGTTGCAGGTCTGCCTTTGTTGCTGATTATTAGTCCATTCAGTGCAATTGGGTCACTTTGCCTCAAAGGGATTGTTCCTTGTATAAGGAGAGATCAAAAGTATATCGTTCAGTGGCAGAAATAGGCCAAACTTTAAAGAAAAAAACATAACTAGATAGCAACCATGTTCAATTTCATTGGAGTTCTTTCCTGAAGAGTAGAAAATGGAATGAGCTGAATATTGCCAGATTGGTATGATGTAGGATCTCCAAGATAACAGAGCATGGAGTCTTTAAGCTGATGTAAACCTGATTACTTAAATCTCAAATAAAGCTTAACATTGGATTGGATTGTGTCTACAAAAGTATTTATTATTTTTAAACTCCAGTTGGTATTAAAATATTATTTGGTTACCCTTCATGGAAGTCCATGTTCAGGGGTTTCCTTTTATTGAGAGACAATGCTATGTCCACTTGTGTTTTTGGGTTGCCATCCTGGCACATGGGTTTCTGATGGAGATAGAAGTGCTCAACTGCATATATAGGGTCCACCGTTATCAGAAAACCACCCTATGAAATGCCATGCAGCCATCACTGGAGTACTTATAGACGAAGTGGCAGTAAGATGCGGATATATAAAATGTGAAAAATGAATTACAAAGAGCTTTAGCGGACTAAAGGCGAAACGTTAGGGTTTGGGAGTCTATGCTTATGTGAGGATCATAAGTTGGGAGCTGCGTCTGACTTCTGGGCTGCACCAATCATCTTCGTTGATGGAGCCTTCACTACAGCAGAATTAGGCAACACATAAAAATGGCACCATCCACCTGAGAAAGGTTGTCAAAAATATTACTAGTTCTACAATTAGTGATACCTACCCACAAACAGCAAATGTATGTTCAAACTTTTATTATGCATAGCAACTTACTGTTCATGTGTTAGGGTTCATTATTGTTCATTTAAAGTGAACCCCTATCACATGTGCACTATTTAGCAAAAATTTGTGGACACCTATTCATCACAAGTTCAGGTGTTACGAGTGAAGAGTACGTTCCTGACATCTGGGCACTAACAACCCCATTGGAACAGTCCGAGTGGGGCCTTTTCTGTTCCATCATAACCATCCAGGTCTATACAGTGATGGTTTGATGTGTTTGGATCTTACACTAAGCCATCAACCCTACTGAATAATTTTAAAATAAATTAAAATGCTAATTGCATTCCTGGCTCATGAAAGCACCTTTTTAGGGCACACATTTACAAGGACACACTTCAAAATCTTGGGTGAAATCTTTTTAGAAGAGTGGAGGCTATAATAGCCACAAAGAGGGCTGCTCCATAATAATAGATAAGTGGTCAAAAATTTTTTTCAACATCAATCAACCACATTTAGTGCACCACAATGCATGTGTTTAAATGTTCATGAATTGCTGTGCATTGGCCAAAGAAGTGCAGGTAGATAATTGTATGTGCGAAGAATCATTGGTTCTTCATCCCAAATGAATAGGCTGCCTTAACCCAACACATAAAAAACCCCACCTGTGCCTAGGTGTGAATAGAGCTTAATGTACATTTAATAAAGTGGGAACCTAGTTTCCATTTTGTGTTTTCTCATTTATATAAGATATTTCTCAGCACTTTTTGTCCTAGTGACACAATGGGAAATGGGAGAAATCTATTTAAAGTAGACATTAACAGCAATCTGGCAGAAATTATTATTAAATCATTCTGCTGTTTTCCAGATGTGCCCCATGTGGTTAAATCTTTCTGTAATACTAAATGAGGCAGTTTGAAGCTATATATTACTGGGCTGTGAGTTCCCAGACCAGTCAGAAAAATGTTTGGTTCTTCCATTTTCATCATGCTTTGGGACTACCAAATTACCACTGTAGGTGGGAATTACCACTGTAGGTGACCACTGCAAGGGCTTTATTTATATATATATATATATATATATATATATATAAAGGATTATGATATTCTCTTAAAAATTCCCTGGTGGTAGTCAATTACTGCCATTGAAACAAATGAACCTGAAAGATTCTCACAAGTGAATGTCTGCTTCCCTGTTTTATAAATCAAGCTCTATCTCTCAATCAGTGTCACCTACCCCCATCAATTTTGTTACTTTGTTATATATATATAAATAGGTAATCCAGCGTGGGATAAGATAGAGTTTAACTGTAAACTTAAGGAAATCTTCTGCAGCCTAATCATGATTGGTATAACAGTTGGTGCACTTTAGGGAATGAATTGTTTATTTTCTAATATCTATTATCAGACCAGTTGTTCCTACTAATGAGCACAATTTAAAGCATGTATCAACCTGTTATTGATAGCCATTGTGGACCCTCAGTGGAGGTCTCAGCTTCTCCCATCTTTCGCACCATTGCATGATTGTGTACTCTTTTGTTGGATATTATTCTTCTTGCTATGAGGAGAACAGTAGAAAAAGTAAAACTCCATAATGATACAGCTAGGAAATCCAAAGGGGAAAGCCTTCAGTTGGTAGCCCCCAGGCAAGCAGGTGAATCAGATAACCATCACCTACCCATAACAAAAATGCATTTTTAGGAGACTGACCCCTTTATTTCTATAAAAACATTAAAATGTTATGTTTTTAAATTAGTTACACTCACCAATGTATTACTAAACAGCAAAAATTATGCCACATGCTGTGATGGAGAAGCTGGCACGGCTGCAATGAGGCACTACACAGTCCGGAGCGGCTGTTTCTGACATACTAATTATAGATGTTCATTGTAGCAGTGATATTTTAATTATTTATTTCAAAGTAAAGCACACATGCTTGTTTGTGGTTTATTAATGCAGTGTTTACTAGACTGAGCTCAAGCTGAACGTGCGTATGACAAATATGTCCTTCACATTTGCCAAATCCTGACCTTCATAATAATCGTGAAGTGGAGGAGGAGGGGAGCTGTCTGTGTTAACAATCAGAGCTTCAGAGATAAACTTAGATTGCTATGAACCCCTTCTGTCAACACGATGGATCATTAGTTCTTGGTTTTATTAAATGAATTCAAGTGTATGTAAACACCAACAGTGAGCTTATAATATTAATTCTTAGTCTGGTAAATATACAATTGGAAGCATTTTCCTATGTTGGTCTTTTAATGTAGAAAAAAAAAAAAACTGTTTATTCTGCCAGAAAACATATAAGATGGTAATTTTAGTCTTTATCACATTTCTGTTTTCTTTGCTTTGTTGTAATCTTATCAGTTACATTGCTCTATGGACAACAACACCCCCATGTTATGGAGATCAGTAAGGGTGGAGGTGTTCCGTGGTCCCAATTATAGCTGACAATTCTTCTCCTCCATCTAATAAAGTATGGAGAGTGGGCAGTGTCACTCTAGTACAGTAAGACTAGTACACAAGAACAAGTATTTTACTTCCATTTCACTTCTAATAAAATCAGTCGTTACCAATAGATCATTTGGTTTCTTGACTGGTTGTAAAGTGGGCCAATGTGTTGATCTCAAACATGTTGTGTTGTGTACAAATGATTTTACTTATCCAACCGGTCTGAAAGTTAAAAATGTTCAGGTGCCTGACCAATAGATGGAACTATATTGGTTAGTTGAATGGATATTTGGCAGCAGGTCTCCTCATGTGTACCCAAGTATGTTACTAGGAGAATCACCAAGTCAAAAGTAATCTTAGATTTGCTTTAACCTACAAAGTGTCTACATAGTGAGATGGCAAATCCATGATATCTAAAGGGAACACTTTTTGCTATACCAAAATTGTTACAAGGTAGACCATTGCCAATATCTGTAGTGTCCATTATGATACATCATTCCATAAGTATATATACTGCAGACCAGTACTTCTCAACCAGGGTTCCTTCAGAGGTTGCTAGGGGTTCCTTGAGCCATGAGCAATCTGGACCTCTCTGATCACCACTGACAATAATGGTCTTTTTGGCTGCAGGGGTAATATTCTTCCCATTGACCAGTAATGTAAAAGGCATTCTTCCTAATGACCCACATACTAATATACTGTGAGCTGTGAATATAGAAATTATATCAGGGGTTCCTTGAGATCTGAAAGTTATTTCAAGGGTTATAAAGGTTGTGAAAGGTTGCTATTGACCATAAGGTTTCTTCAAAGGTTATTAGGGGTTCGTTGAGCATGAAACAATGTCTGCCTCTCAGGTAAGTTTAAGTGGCACCATTGATCATTTTGGCTATCTGTAGGGGTGGTGTTCTTTTCCCTAGCTAGTAATGAGAGAAGCATTCCCCCCTGCTGACCACCAAGCTTATGTACTGTGAGCTGTGGATGTTCTGATCATAGAAGGGGTTCCCCTGAAGACCTGAGTTAAGGGCTCCCCCATGTTTGATAAATGCTGGTATAGAAGTTAGCACAATTGTTAAAAGCTGGATTGGTTAAAAATCTTACTCGTCTGTGTGGAAAGCATTCAGTTGTAGCAGCAAACCCTCTGTATAAACTCCACAGTAAGCATAGTGAAATGTTGCTGTTGTACATGAGTAGGTCCTTTGATGCCAGTGATGTTTTAGAATATTGATGGTTGTCAAGAATGGTGCAAAAAGGCTTTATGTTTTAGTAATAGACCTTACAATAAGCTTAATTTAGTAAGGGGTTCATTGTAATGTATACCAGCTACTGAAAAGACATTATTATCAGACATGAGCTCCAAGATTTAAGGTACACCAACCATTTCCTAAAAAAAATTAAGAACATAATTACCCAAGGAAAGAAAAGGAATACCCTTGAAGCCAAATATCCCACTTTCTAGATAGGTATAGCATTGTGTTATATTTTGTTACATACCTGTTTGGAAACCATTCTGCCCAGCCCAGCCATTCTAATCATAACTTGAAAGAGCATGTCAAACCATATGCCTTTTAGGCCAATTAGGACAATCCTGCAAAAACGAGGGCTGTAATTGTATCTTTTATCTATGAACCACATTCCAAAATTTTAGTAAAGGTATTTTCCAAGGCTGAAACATTTGGGTCTTACTAAGTGTCCATATCCATCACTCTTGATGGTCCACCATACTTGATCATGCAGATTGTATCCAGCACTTGACAACAAGAACTTAGAAAGTATAAATCTGGTTGGTGGTTGTGTAGTAATTAAAATTCTGGAGACAAATCTCTAGAATGACAAAGAAATCCTCTCTGGAACTACTAACCAGCATCTACCAACATCTTTCAGGAAAAGAACAAGGCCCAACAAAGTTTTGTCCTTGTCAAAAAAATCTTTATATTCTCTAACAAGCCCTTCTACATATGGCGATCATTACAGGTGATGAATTGCAAGCTTTTATGGGATGACTTATGGCAACCTATACAGACAGCTCTGCTTTCAGTCCTCTTGATAAATGAGACGCATTGCCTCATTAGAAGGATATTATCTATTTTTTCCATTATTTCTTTCTGGATATCCCTGCCTTTGTCTTGTCCCATTTATATCTAAACACTAAGTCAGGGAGAGTCAGATTATTACATGTGACAGTAATTAGTCACTTGGTTCTTGGAATTAGTATTGACAAGAGTGATGTCACTTGGGTCTGAAAGTCAACGTGACCTTGAGTCAGTTCACTGATCCATCATGTCGTAGGAGTTCTCACCCAACATAAAATGTCAAAGACTGCATGAAACCCTATAGGCCAAAGTGACCAGGCATTCTAGATCAATAAAATGACATCATTTCTGTCCTGCCATGCTCCTAAATCCTGAACACAACTACTACGAATATTAGAAGAGAATATTAGATAAACAATTAAAATCAAAAGCATTGAAGGGAAATGTGGAGTTCATGTTGAACTCTAACAGCGACACAAATTACTGCTGTGCTATTATCTACTTTTTTAAACTTATAGCTATAAATTATTATTATTATTATATTATATATTATAATATTATTATTAGTCTACATATCTTGCTTTAGCTTAGCAACGACCTTTTACAATCATATTATACCTACAGCTCACATTGGAAGGAGAAGGGACAGTACAAAAAGCCAATCAGTTTGTAGAAATGCCCAGGTGCTAACATGAAGAACTCTATCTGCTGCTTTCCCTTTCATTGTCCAGTCTGTAAAAGGGTTCAGCTTTCGAAAATAGGCATACAATACAATTGTGATTTGCCAACTCTAGCATTGTGCCTCTTAGAGTGGCACCAAAATTGCCTAGTTTTATGAACTCCATGCCACCTCTCTTGTTCCTGCCTGCAATTTTTAATGGTGGTACAAATCTTTCACCTGTTCTATCCCATAAGCCATCTCCAAAGTACCTCCATCTTTTGTTCATGGGACCTATAGGCCAGAATTTTCTAACACTGTTACCATTGCTGCAAAATCCAAAAACTCCTTGCTACAAATTTATAATCTGCAATCAAAAAACCCATAATGCACAATAATAATCTATGACCCTCTATTACAATATACAGCCATGGTATGAATTTAGAATATACTTTTTTCTTGCATTTTTAATTCAGTTGTTCATCAAATGCTGCTAGCATAGCTGAACAATATTAGATAAGAATTCACGATAATGCTAAACTAGAATGTAGCTGTTTGCCGGAAGTTTCACTTTAAATAAAATTGGATAATATGGTTTAAATTTAACAACCAGGACTGATATCCAGGGACTATAGTTTTCAATGGACTAATGTCAAACCCGGGGACTATTCCTGCAAATAAGTGCCAGATCATATTTCTGTTGTTGTTGTGCCGATGCTTCTCTTTGCCTATAAACCATTCTCTTTGTGCTTGAAAGGTATTACTGTAAAATTCAGCTGTATGAGCTCTAGTATTAAATTAGCTTCTGCAAAATCGCACTTACATCTGCATTACACAATAGGATAATGATTGTTGTAAATGTTTAACAGTAAAAGTTGATACCATTAAAGGATTCTTAATTAAAGAACTGCTAAACTCACAAAATGCTGTATAAAGCAATGAAAAAGGACGGCAGCTGCTGGTTAGTGCACTAGGAAAACCTCCCCTGAATATTGTAGAATAAACATCACATTTAGCAGTGGGTCTGGGTCCTTTACGAGGAGCTCTGCGGGATTGAAGTCAAATCATTCAATATTGTTCGTTGTTTCTATTTTCTGCACTGCAAACTGGATCAGAGCCATACTGTAGCCAAAAAATTGCAGCTGATCATTAGTTTAATAGGTCTCTCTGGGCCGCAAGACCTTGGACCTTGTCTTGAAGCTCTGAGAAATGGCTGTAGATAGCTATTTTCACCTTAAATGTTCTCATCCCAAAAATGTTCAAAGCTATTGTATGGAATAACCAAATGAAAAATTCTTAAATTTTTTTGACTGAACCATCCATAATGCAGCCAAAGCCAGACTAATCATCCAAACCATTCCAAAAATGGAATCCCTGCTTAATCCCTGCTCACAAAAGAAATTCTTTGCAATAAGGACTGTGTAATAAGGAAAAGACTCCTTAAGAATGTAGGATTAAAGTAGGAAAGTAATGCTGATCAGTTTTGTCTAGTCAAGGGGAGCCACATACCCTGATGCATAGAGTTTATATTAAAAGAAAAAAGATAGAAGCCTGGGTATTTGTTTGTTGTGGGAGTGTATTAGTTGTAATATACAGTACAAACAACACATCATATTTACAATGAGGTCCACCCTGCTGTGTCAGAAAGCATTGGTGTTTTTTAACCTCTTATCTAGACAAGTAGTCGCTACCGATGTTGAGAAATAGAGGGTTTGCTTGTGTTCCAACGCGTTTCGCCCCTACGGCTTCCTCAGGGGACCTGTTAGCCTGATGTCAAACTGCAGGCTGCATATTAACATTTTCTATATGAAAGATACGCAATGCAAAAGGGAATATTTCAAATATAGCCATGGATACAACATACATATATTCTTTCAACATCTTAACAAGTGGTATTCACAATAAGTGGTATTATGATGACTTGTATGTAGTAGAATTAAAAGAGTATGTCACATAATTAGAAATAAGTATATATTGCATGTATATAGGTAAATTATATTTTTTTTTACACTTTAAACTGTCCAACAGGATTTAGTTTGAAGATAAGAAGGGAACTTACATGGAATAGGCAGTAGGTAGAAGAAAAAATGTATTAAAAATGTTCTTGTGAAGTAAGCGTCTAGAAGTAAGAGATGTGTCTAGAGTATGGAGGCATCCTTAAAAATGTACTTTTAGCAAGCTCAGTAGATTGTTGATACAGGAAATATCGATTGGTCCTGTTGGAGTGAATTGGATCATGCTTTATAAAGGTTTTTTTTCACCTTCATCTGGATCAATGTGAGTATAGGTTTCTGGTAAATCAAGCAGGCTTTTTAATGTATTGAATTTGGACTTGATGTTTTTTTTGCATTCTGAATAACTATGCAGCTGTGAGTAGACAACCCCCGTACTTTTATGTTGACAAAGCCACTTCAAGGGCTAACTCATATTTTAATACGCTAAAACGTATTTTTTTTTTTACCTTGGATATAGCAAAATAATTTGCAACCTTTGCAAATTTCCAATACTATCTTTCTGGACAATATAGTGAGAATAAATAAAATACCTTTTACTAGACACAATCAGACTGGTGTTGTATTCCTGATATTACCAATGACTTTAGAACCAGAACCACATTTATGGCTTCTGGCTTTTAGAGACTTTACATCAGATATGACACACAATTAGGATTCATGCATGAAATAAGAGATCCAACACTTTACAGCTCTATCTCTCTATCATAATTTCAGACTAGGCACAATTAATTGTCTGGAACTAAGACTTCCTTTTTATTATAGAAAGGTAGAGCTTTTTCGAACATTCTTCTTTTACTGTATTTTGTGATACGTCAGAAATTTATCTAGGTGAAGTTAGGGGTAGGTGAAATAGAGATGGTCAACTTGCTCATGAAGGTGGCAGCATCTGAGAAGTATATTTCCTGAACCCTCATACTGTATACCTACATGTGCTCCCTCACAGCTCCTTGCTGCTGTAGAATATTTTTACTTTGAACTTCCAGGTATGAAGGAGCTCATGTCCTACTCCTTGTAAAGGTGCCTAAACCTAGCAGCCCCTCTGTAGGTCCAAGTACGGTCACATGACCAGACCAGTGACCTAACTGCTTTCTGTGGGTTGCCAACATACTTCATTCAAGTGTAGGCTGCAGAAGAACAAGATGCTGTAAGGTACTAAGAGGGAAATATATGGAGATCAGAAGAAGCCATTTATGGATGAACTACATGTAGCCTGCTCTGCATGACCAAGAGATCGTTTTTTGTTTTTAAAGTAAACCTGTATTTGCTGTGTTTAAATAATAATATTTAATAATTTATTAAAGCTCTGCAAGGCTGGAGAAGATAAACTATCATGGGGGAACCTGGATGATCCAGCAAACCTGGTATGAATCTGGTCCAGGATTGAAAACATTTGCCAACTAATAGCAAGTGCTTTTTAGGAAATACATTCTGAGTTTGTTGGATCATCCAGGTTCCATCATAATAGTCTATCTTCCCCAGCTTTGGGGAGCTTTAATAAATCAGAGCCAATAAGTTATTGTGTTGAATAGAAGGCAGATCCAGGAGCCTGTACACTGACTTCTATTTGTGGAGCACTCAGGGGACCCTGAATGCTGCAGTGCTTCTCTATATGATAAACCTTCTGAAGTTGATAGTTTTAGGCCAGTGGTTGTCAACCTACGAGGTATAGGGAGTCTCAACCTTGTGGTCCGACAACTCTAAAAGACTGAAGGCTATCATAGACAATAAACATCTAAGAGAAGATAGTCAGATACTGCAGACATGAAACAGGTGCGCTTGGAGAATGAAGGCAAACAGTGAAGACAGAAACGTATGATGTGATACACAAGACTGCTAGCGATCACCAACATTACAGCCTCCTTGCAAATAACTGATCCCACCACCAACTGTTGGAATTTTCACAGCAAGAACCAAAGGAGCACATGTAGCCCTCAGGACTCTAGCTACTACTGCCCAGTTGACAAAACTTTTTATTGTTTTTTCTATTCAGTACAAAGTTATCCTGAAAAGACTGACCCTTTAAGCCCAGGTATATATTATTTATCAGTCAGTCATTTTATTTTTCTGTGATGGAATAGCGTGTTTTCTGCTACTGTGTAGAGGTTTCCATGGTAGAATCTGTGTTTTCTTAGTTTCGTCCTAGCATTACTTTTTCACAATAAATGTAATAGAAGGGCAACATGTAATGGAGAAGAGCTGGCACCTAGCTCTTTGGGTGGACTGCTTACAATAAGAATACTTTAAGAAAAATTGTGTTGGGTCCACTGATCTGCATTCTTGCATAGTGACCTGAAAAATACCAAAACCAATGGTTTAGTATGATAACAAGTCAATAGTATTTTGGGTGGGAGGCCAGCAATGGAAGTCCTTGCACATTTCTCAAGGAAAGTTACAATAAAGTTGACACTCATTATATTAGAGCCATGTTTAAAAGTGCACCTGCCATAGGAAAAAATGGAAGCTGCCTTCTAATGCCATTTGCTTGGCTTTAGTATATCTTAACAGAAGGTAAGAAACCAGCACGCAATAAGTCAAAAATGTTACCATACTTTGTCCTATTGGGGCCATTCATTTCAAATTTACATTGATGCACACATGCCATGACTGTCCATGGACAACCCTACAATGCAATTATTGTGGCTCACTGCATTCCTGAAAATGTCACAAATTTTTTTTCATGCTCAAGGATGAGCTGCCAGCTCATTAAAAATGAATGGTCTGCCTTAGCGTAGCATGCCCGACACACAAAACCATGTTCTTTAACTGTGAAGGAAGACTATCAACCAAGAATATTACAGCTATAAATTACTACCAAGCATTTGGTTAATATGAGTTTTTTCACAGTTCTTCTACTGTGAGAAAATTGCTGAACTGGAGGGTCTCCACAATATAGGAATCAGGCATGTAGAAGCTTTGCTCCACAGGAGTTATATAAGATCTGGTCCATTGTAGATTTAATGGAGAATAGACCATTAAATAGTCACCAGGCATAATATTCAATGGATAGGAAGTGGTTCTAAGGCCCACTTACTAGTTAAAAATGCCACAAATTCTTTTTTTTTCCCATAGAGGTAGACTTTGCTCAGGACAAGCACAGAATATGGAGCACTTTATAAGTTCATGGAGCAACGCGTGTCTATTGAATACATCCATAATAAATACAAACAAAATAGTTTGATTTCTCAGCTGAACTTCAGGCATATATATATAGGATGCAAATTATATAGCTTTGTAATAATTATTGCAATTTAAAAGTGTGCCTTTGCCCAGGCTATTGACTTAAATTTTCATCAATCATCTATTTTCAAAGAAGGAGTATAACAAAGTCTTTTTTTTTATTGGTTCCTTTTGGGTTTATTAATTTTAAAGATCCTCCGGAATTACCAAAAAAAAAGGGCTTTTAACCAATCGCCTGGTTGTCAGGCTGCTAATATTTAACAGGTTTGTGAAATATCAAAGATGAATTGCTCCACAATAATTATAAATATAGAGATTATTGAGACTTTTTAAGTGCTTATACTGCTTAGAATATGTAAGTACATTAGTGTGCATGATTTGCGAACAGGTTTACTTTAAAACTATTTTTTTTATTGTAAGCAGTATAAGCACTTGTTTTTAATCTTCCGCAGCCTATGTACAAATCAGACAAAACCAATAACCAATACGTTTCTTTGCTGATAGGACAAAAAAGCAAATGCTTCTTTTTTAGGTCCCCATTATTACATTTGATTTTTCATCCTTTATTGAAGTAACATAGCGGCACTGCTATCTTTTTTTGGTTTTGAGGAAATATGAAGATAGCCATTGTTGACCTCTCCTTACGAGAAGTTCCCAGACTCATATTGATCCGTGTCCTTATGAGACACTCACTTGGAACAAATATACAGGAGCCCTGATTTTACCTTAAAGACTGGCTGACAATTCACAATCTCATAGCTCAGCAATGGCTGCTTCTATTTCTCCATTGGAACATTTTTTGAAAGAATTTAAAATGAAATATTAGATATTGTAATACAAATGATTGTTTTTGTGTTTCTTTGGCCTTGTCAAATCATTAGAAGTACTCACTAATAAAGTCAGTGATATTGGTGCCTGCCAACCCCACTACATATATTCCAGAGTGTCATAGGAATGGTATGCAAATGCTGACTTCACTGCAAAGTAAGTTTCTGGCATGTCCTATTCTTCTCTATGGTTGAAGTATAGGACAGTTCTTTTGAAAGAAATATAAGAAGCAGGCCAGAGTCTGAGACCTGCATAATCGGGTCCCAAGGTTTCAGGATTTTAGTTGATACCTGGACAATATGCTTTCTGCTTTCTTCTGCCCCCTCTTCCCTAATTGCTTACATGGCAGGATACAGTATATCAAGGTGGAACTGGCAACTATAGTTTGGGATCTGGGGCAAGGGTGCATTAGTATCTATGGTCCTGGTCCCAGAGCTTCCTATGAGGAAAGAGCCCACAACAAGTTCCCTTTACATGAAACCCAATCAAAATAAGATTTTAGAGCTGAAATTGTTGACTTGTATGTGAAAGTGTAGGCTTGAGGTTTGCCATCACAATACTGCCATTCAAACCAGTAAGTCATTGGACCTGATTTACTAAAGCTCTCAAGCTATCAAGGGAGAACCTGGAACTTGGAATGGATTTCTTAAAATCATTTCCTATTTGGCAAATGTTTTCAATCATTGACCAAAATGGTTCCAGTTTTTTTTTTGATCACCCGGGTTCTCCCATGATAGTCTATCTTCTCCAGTCTTGGAGAGCTTTATTAAATAAGACCCATTGACTTGGAGATTCCTGAAACCTGTACTACCTCCCTGCAATCTTTCTCCTACTCAGAGGCTAAGTAAATAGTAAAGTTAGGATAGGTATGACCACCCCAAAGTTTGCAGAAAAGGCTTTTATTTAGCACAAAATGTTGAATAAACCATGCTCAGTTTTTGTTAGGCTGAAAATATTTTCCTTTTTTTGGTAATTTTTTCAGTGAGGCCTCCAGCCATCATGAGATCACCTGGTCATAGTGTGTACTGTGATCAAATGATCTGAAACCATTTTGATGTCTTCCTGATCATCAATTTAAACTGGAGCTATCAGCGACAGTCATGATGTGAGCCCCGAGTCGTGCAAAATGTCAATTGGTAGTTCCCAATAGGAGGCCATAAAATAAACCCCATATTGTGGTACATTAATATAAAGACTTTGATTGGGAAGGGGTTAAAGCAATTGCAGTTCACATGTTTGTTCTCACAAGTAAAAATTACCCAACAATCCTAAAATAATTGAGTGTTCACTGAATAATCTCCTACTCACTGTCAAGTCTATGAAAGACAGAATATTACTGACAATTGCTAATACTTTTACTACATGAGACTAAACTGTGGCATTTTGCGATTACAGGAATTAGTCGTTCCATCTCACCACTACATATCTATTGTACAATGGCTGACATTTATAAATAATGTGATACAAACAAAGCAATCAGTTGCACAAGATTTAGGTTGGTCAATTGCAATGTTGAAAATTGCTTGCACGGCTCTAGATAAAATGCCTTTAATCTGACGGGAACTTCATTTACATATGCATACTTACTATTATAAATCAGATACAAATTTGGAACAAACCTTTGCAGCTGAAAAAAAAATAGAGAAAACAAAATCTGCAAAAATAACACTGGGAAACAATTTTGAACAAATTTTTTGTTAACTTCAATTTTTAAGCTTATTTACACTAAAATAGGTATGCTGATTATGAAAGTGCAGTTAGTTTTCATGTATCACGTCAGGTTCTTTCTCTACCGCTTATATTAATGCGATTATTGTAGCGTGAATTTGTATAGGCTATTCATTTACAAGCAAGACAATGTGGTCAGAGGTTGTGCACTGCTCTATGTAATGAATAAGCTAAATGTATTTTTTTCCTTTACGCGTATTTCCTTTTTTTCAGATCATGTCTGGCTCTGCTGTTTCTCATTGTAAGTGCCTAAACAACCCTGATTCATTTTGTTATATCTGTGGCAGTTCCACCATTCCTAGTCAAAGGGCGAACATCAGCACTTTTGTAGAGCAAGCCTATTTGGCATTCTTCAAAGTTAAACTTTGTGATCAAGATAAGTCTTGAGCCCCTCATAAGTTGTGCAAACAGTGTGTCGAGGGTTTACGGATGTGGACAAAAGGAACATGTGATAAGATGCCATTTGGTATACCTATGGTTATACTTTTGTATAGTGAAAACTTCAGGATATAACAAGAAAAATAAATGTAACCGAGTATCCTAGTTTACCATCGGCTCTACGCCCAGTGGCTCATTCAGATGAAATCCCAGTGCCGGTTTTCGTTACACTACCCTCTCTTGAAGAACATGATTATGGTGATGAACTAGGTGACAATAATGAAATTGAAGAGGACTCTGTTCATAAGGGATTTGATCAGCATGAGTTGAGTGATTTGGGACTATCGAAGAAAGCTTCAGAACTCCTGGCATCAAGACTGCGTGAGAAAAACTTACTTGACAAAGGAATGAAGGTATCGTACTTTGGAACCAGAGAAATTGCATTTCTGCAGTACTTTAGAACTGACAGTGGCTCTGTGTATTGACATAACATACCTGGTTTAATGGAGGAATTGGGAATTCCAATCTATAACTCAACTGAATGGCGACTATTCATCGATAGCTCAAAGCAGAGCCTAAAGTGTGTCCTCCTTCACAATGGCAATATATTTGGGTCAGTCCCAATTGGCCATTCAGTTTCTCTTTGTGAAGAATATGCAGACATAAAGAGAGTCATTGAGTTGTTTCTATATCACCAACACAATTGGGTCATCTGTGTTGACCTTAAAATGGTATGCTTCCTTCTTGGTCAGCAACTCGGATACACCAAGTATCCCTGTTATCTGTTCATGTGGGACAGCAGAGCTCGCGAGAGGCATTGGGTGGAAAGGAATTGGCCTCCAAGATCTGCCCTAAAACCAGGTGATCCAAACATTCTACATGAGCAACTTGTTAATAGAAAGAATATTATATTCCCACCTCTGCACATGAAACTGGGTCTGATGAAGCAGTTCGTTAAAGCTTTGCCAACTGAAGGAGACTGTTTTAAGTACCTCATTTTTGCATTTCCTAGCCTGTCATTTGAAAAAATAAAGGCCGGATGAACATTTCATCAGGAAAATGTCAGAAGTCGAAAAAAATGCTTGGTTATCATTCAAAGCCATTGTCAAGGACTTTCTTGGAAACACATGAGCAAATAATTACACAGAAATGGTCAAAAAACTCTTTGAAAGCTACAAAATGCTTGGTTGCAATATGAGCATCAAGGTGCATTTTCTGCATAGCCATCTTTCTAACTTCCCAGGAAAACCTGATGATGAGCAAGGTGAACGATTCCACCAAGATTTGAAGGCCATGGAAGGACAGTATCAGGGTAGATGGGATGTACATATGATGGCTAACTATTGTTGGAGCATCTTGCGGGATTGTCCGAACACTCCAGGAAAAGCTATGGGTGTAAATTTTTACCTTAACGGCTTACCTGAATAATTTTCAAATGCTTTACTGTAAAAAACATTCAAGTCATTATTTCATTATTTTTTCATTGTATGTAAAATTTGTATTTTTTTTTACAAAATGGTGGGTATCCTATATTGTAAAAACTGGATGTAATAGCTTAAAACTGGGGTCATTTCTGGATTTACCACCCAAAAATTAGTAAAAAACATGTGTAAGATCTAACTCAACAAAAAAATGTGTTCCCTAGTATTATTAGACATAATGGGCCTGGGTTATTACATCTCTCCGCGAATATAGAATATCTTAGAGAACCTCGGTGATCCAGCAAACCTGGAACAGATCTGGTTCAGGATCGAAACCGTTTCCAACGAATTAGGTTTGACAAAATCAATTTGAATCCAGTTTGCTGGATTACCCAGGCTCACCCATGATAGTTTATCTTCTCTAGGCTTGGAGAGCTTAATTAGGTCAGGCCCAATATACAAGCACTAAAAATGCAAAAAACTGCATTAAAAAACTAAAAAGTCTACAAACTCAGATATTACAAGAAAAGACAGAAAACTGTAATAGTCAAAGTAGCATTCATACTTCGCTGTCAGCTGTGGTCCAGTATCTTGTGACTTTAGAACAGGAATTCAAAAAGTTGACCTCCTTTCTCCTATACCCAAGTAAACAATTTTTCCGTTTTATAAGCCTATAGCAGGAATAGGAAAGAAAAACCTAAAGGTATTCAAGTCTTGCTAGTCCATTGGATAAACAATGGGCCTTGAAGGCACCAACTGTAAGCTTAATTGGTTTATAGACATAATACCTTGATGCCTAATATTGTAGAGAAAAAATCCTATGTTGACATTTTTGTCCCAAGAGAACAATTCTGTGGTCTAAATATTGTACTCCATCCAGTCTTGAAAATATATAGTTTGAAAAGCATAAAGTGGAGGAGTTCATTTGGCCTGCACAGAGCCTTGACATTAACCCTACTTAAACATTTTAGGAATAATTGGCAGAGCAATTTCAAGGATTTCTCATCCAACATCAGTACTTGACCTCACAGATACTTCTTTGGTTGACGAGCACACATTCCAACACTCCAATGTCCATTCATTTATTTTGTAATTTTTTAGGCACAAGGTACAGGACAACTCCATATTAACTCTAATAGATTAGGAATGAATGTCCAACAAGCTCAAATAGATTTATGGTCCAGAATCCACAAACCTTTACCAATAAACGTAGCTTATAAAGTGATAGCGGCATTTCAAAATGCTGAAACTTCAGAATGCAGATCAGTTGTTCCCATTTTAAACCAACTAGTGGCAAACACTTTCTGTTCTTCACACATACATATCTATGTAAGATTCTTCCAGTAGCCCCAGGCCTGTACATTTCAATAAAACAAACCCGACTTGGTTTCTCTGAAGTCCCATTTCTGCACTACATAGCTGATTTAGGAATTTAAATGTTCTGCCCCACTTAACTTCATAGCATACAGTTTTCCTGTAGAGACGTAGAATAATATGTGAAGACAGAAAGGAGAACATTACTCTGTGCAGCTAGAAATGTACAATTTAATATCTGGTAGCAACCGTCAGGACTATTTAGTGCAGTGTACAGTGGATGCACCAAAAAGTCCCTGAATATGTACCCTCCAGCCATAACTTCATGAAAAGTGTGAATCTAATTATTAACAAGACCAGATTCCCAGGTATCCCCACCTTCTGTTTGTCCACCCCTAGCTCCACAACCCGGTTTTATTATTGTTTTATATTATATGTGTTTCATACGTGTGATCTTTAATGGATGTACAATTACTCTACTTTCATATTGTTCTTTTTATGACTGTACTGTTGGAATTTACCTTTTGAAATACAAATAAAAATAGCCAATGTACCCATATCTATTACAAGACCAAAATACAAACACACCATAGTATACAATAAACTTTTTTTGGGGGGGGAGTGGGTGTGGGGGTTGGAGGGATTCATAATACCTAAAATATATATAAAATAGGTTAAAAGAAAGATATTGCTTCCCTACTTGTTTAAAGTAAATAGAAGCCCATAGCAAGGTATATTTTTTACACTATATTGTCACATACATTATAATATTAGTGATCACCCCTCCAAACTAGGTTCAGAAAGGGAATTGGCAATGCTACAGCAAAGACATTGTAGACCAATATATGCTGCCAACATTTTGGTAACAGTTTAGAGAGGACCCTTTTCTGTTCCAGCATTTCTGTGCCCCATGTACGAACCATCTCCATAAAAACATAATGGACATAGCATGCACAATGCCCCAAGACTACTGAACACCTTAAGGTTGAACAACTGTGACCCAGATCTACGCACATGACCACACAGATGTTTTCCACAGGTTTTCCTAAAATGTATAGGATTCTAGATAAAGGATTACCCTTCACTTACTTTTAGGACAATCCCTATGAGCTTGTAGAGGTCCCTGTGCCAGACTGTACCCAAGACCTCAATTTAGTTTAAACCAAACCTTGTTTGTTCCTCTTTGTGTTAAGACACAGCTCTTGGGAAGGAAAGTGAGGAAGAAAGCAGGAAGAAAAGAAGAGAGCAAGGAAGGGCAAAAAGAAGGCAAGGAAGGGCAAAAGAAGGGAAAGGAAAAGAAGGCAAGGAAGAGAAAAAGAAGGCGAGGAAAGGAAAGAGGGAAAAGAAGGCAAGGAAGGGCAACAATAAGGCGAGGGAGGGAAAAAGAAGGCAAGGAAGGGCAAAAGAAGGCGAAATAGGGAAAAAGAAGGCGAGGAAGGCAAAAGAAGGCACTGAAAAGAAAAGAAAGTATAGAAGGCAAAAGAAGGCGAGGAAAGGAAAGGAAAAGAAGGCAAGGAATTTAAGGAGGGAATGAAAATGGCAAAAGGAAGGAAAATATTAAAAAAATGAAAGGAAAGGAGAATGATAGAAGTCCTACTGAGCATTGTCTGCAAACAGTCTAAAAGCAGAAAAATAGCTAGAGCTGGGTGGTGAAGGAAGAGTTTGCAGAGAACTCCAGTTAGTTATATGTTAAAGCTAAAGCCTGGAGTAGAGTGTTTGAAACCTATTTCTTCAGAGTTCAACTTCAAGCTGTAGACAGAAAGAAAATGCATTGCAGGCAAAGACTTTGAAGCCTGGCGCTATCACGAGCCGAAATGTAGCAGCGTGCGTATGAGTCATCTTATCTTAAAATGGGCCGATGTTTGAAGTATAATACCACCTCCTTTCTAACAAACTGGATACTGCAACGTAAGGCCACAAGATCATCAACTTTATAAATAGAATGTAATAGCCATTTTATTCTTTATTCCCAAAACCTGCTTTTGAAGTAGTCGCTGTGATATACATAGTTGTGCCTGATTTCCATAAAAAGGCTCCAGTTTTGAAGACTTGTCTTTGGGAGTGTCCCAGGATTTGATCATAGATTATTTTATCTTTAAGCTCACAGTTTTTTTGTTGCGAAAATAATAGAAAACCTTACAGTTTGTACAGGAATATAATAAAGACACGCAATACAATGATTTCACTGTTCTGCCTTGCAACATGTCAGTATAAATTTCGGTCAGATTCACGCTGTCGTGGAGTGGATTTAGATTCCCTGCCACAGCCTGGCTGGTAAATACTATGCCCTGTCGGCATTCCGCAGAGAAGGACCCTTGCTCAATGCATGAAAGCAGTGGTCTCACACCCCAGTCAGACACTTGGAAATAAGCAATCAGGAAAACCAATGATCCCTGTTGACTATAGAATTGTAGCTTTTACTCAGTAAAGGGCATATCAGACCAAGGGTCCTCCTCTGTACCACGCTGGCATGAAATTTCGATGCCCCTAGCACAGGGGTCTGCAACCTGCGGCTCTTCAGCCTCCTTGTTGTGGCTCCCTTCGGCTGCCGCGGGGAGATCTCTGATGGGGGATCCCCTTCCTCCCAAGACACTGCGGAGGAGGGGGGATTCCCTATCCGGTGTTCTAATGAAAAAAATCTACCACGGGGCGTGTACAAATGGGTGTGTACAATGACATCCCCCTCCTTTGAACCCCAATTCCTCTGGCATGGGGAGATGTACAAAACCAAAAATGTAGGTGCAAGTGGGGGACACCTGTGACTAACACCCCCTAAAATTTAATTGTTAGGCTATCATCAGAACATAAAGAACTCTGCCCATCAAAAAACCCCTACCCTGTTACACATTGTTGGAGGCTTCTAGCACCTAAACCCCAATTTATCTGGAAACGGGGGTACAGGTGAAAAATTTGAGGTGCAAGTACGGGACACCTGTGGCTAACACCTCCTAAAAATTCATAAAAACTCTGCCTATCAAAAAAATCTACCCTGTTACACATTGCTGGAAGCATCTAGCATCTGAACCCCAATTTCTCTGGAACGGGGGGCAGGCGGTACAGGTGACCAAAATAGAGGTGAAAGTGGGGGACACTTATGGCTAACACCACCTACAATTGAATCGCTAAGGCATCGTCAGAAAATAAAGAACTCTGCCCATCAAAAAAATCTACCCTGTTACGTTAGAAGCCTCCAGCTAATGTAACAGGATGATACGTTAGAAGCTGGAGGCTTCTAGGGGCATAGTTCAGTGTTTAATTTATTTCAAAGTAGGCCTACACATGCACACTTGTTGTAACAGGTAAAATTAAAAAAAATATTAAAACTTTTAAAAGTTTATAAGCTGTGTTATGTTTTCCGGCTCCAGACTATTTTTCTTTAGTGGAAGAGGAGGCAAAATGGCTCTTTTGATAGTAAAGGTTGCTGACCCCTGCCCTAGCATGTACTTTTTGCATTATCAGCTAAAAGTACATTAGGACTATAAAATTAAAAAAGTTGAGCTGGGAATACGACTCATGGGAATACTCTCCATGTGATCATGGTGAGTATACGTACTTGATTGTATTTGCTGCTGGTTTGAAGGGAGGTTCCAATGAAAGGTATCAATATATATATATATTGCCATATTACTTACTGCACTGTTTAATGCTTCTTTCCTAGGCAGTTTTTGCTTCTTTGCTCTTATGCATATTCCTTTGTTCACCATATAAGAAGGTATATTTAATTATAAGGCAATATATTTATTTAGGTGTTCAATGCACACAGAAATCTGGGACCACATGGTACCCATTGAGCATCAGTAGAATTTTCTAAAAAGGTTTAGGGATCCTTTTATATACATGTTCAAGTTGCATGCTCATACAGTCCCACATTTTATACCTACAAAAGCAAAATGTGTTCCTGCTTTTGCTTTACCCCACTAATGCATACAGTAAAATGTTTGTTATTGAAAATCAATTCCTTGTGTTACTATACTAACACATGAAAAAAAAAAGGCCACATCACTTCTACATAAGTATTTCTATGGTATAATTACTTAACCACATGAAAAAACAACCTGAAGCCATAAAATCAATTTAAACATTCCTCAAACAAAATCATAAATAAGTTCTAATAATATATAAATAAAAGGTGATTGTGTAATAATTATGCAGAAACAGCAAGACCAACACTAAGATCAATCACTAGATCCCTGTAGATCGGACCCAGGTCTGACTAAGTGTACATGCTGAGAATTATTCAACACAAAGGAACATATGCAAAAAGCAATAGAAATACATACATAAATTATAAGCGGTAAAACGAGAAGTGCCGAAGTCAGCAAACAAGCCAATAGGGAGGATATTGTACAATACTTTGGGGGTTATGTACCCAAGCAAATTAACAAGAGCAGTTATACATGAATACAATAGCATCCTGTGCTTGTATGTGTGCATGGCCACCAGTGCACATATCAATTGTATTTCCTAACCCAATGTAGCCAATTGTACATTGATGTATATGCACATAGGGCATCCCAGTGTTCAAATGGCTTCCAACTATGCTATCTTCATGTTAGCTCTTCCTAGGGTTACAACACAAACCAAAAATGGCCTAAATTGCAGTTTTACCTTGTAGATGTAGCCCTCTCTGGCTGCATTCGTTTTGGTTGCCAGAAATTCAGTGTCCTTTCCAATGTTTTATTAACTGGAAGCACAACCATCCCTATATTTCCTGTCAAGACCACTAGTCCCATGAACCTGACTTAGAGGTAGTCCCCAGGTTAAGGACATCTGACATACGGACAACTCCTGAATATGAACGGGGCTTCCCTGCTTTGTCCTGTGCAGGATGGAAGTTTGATGGGGGGAGGGGCGGTTTGCATGACCTGACATAGGAAAACTTTTCTAAGCACAGCTGAGGTTGCGGGTGATCTAAAGAGCTGAGCTGATCTGTAACATCTTGTAACGCTTTAATGTCCAAGACAAACTGCAGTTGTTTCGTTTTGCATATCAAAACACAGCTTGCTCCAGAAGTTAATGAATGTCTAGGCTCCATAAAGATTTTTTTTTTTGCTTTGTTTGTGATTAACTCACAGTGAGGATTTTATACAGTAACTGATACCATGCTACCTAATAATATGTTGAGATAAACATCTGTCCTAGTTGCATGTACCTGTTCTGACTTACATACAAATTCAACTTATTAACAAACCTACAGTCCCTATCTGGTATGTAACCCGGGGACTATCTGTATATTGCCATGCGCTGAATAAAGGCAGACATATTCCAGCTTGTGTTACAACCATGACTCCCTCCATAGACATAGTGCAGTAGTGGATGTAGACAGTAGGGACCTGATCATACACATTGGGCATTACAGTGTGCCATTTTTATGGCAACCCGTAAGCTGGAAACCATTTCACAACACTCCAAAAATCATACCTATATAGGGTTACCCTGTAGTACAACACTGCTGCAGGAATGAATATGTTTCTGCATTGGACAATGAAACCCCAAACTTATAGGAGATAAATAAAACAGCTAATCTGAGAACTAGTTTTTAATATTACACAGTATTCACATTTGAAAATGACTAGTTAGACAATCTACGGTTACAAGATATCACATTTTTATTTCAGGCACGTTATAACACAACTGGCATAAATTCTGATGATGTAGTGCACATTCCATGGAGAATTCAACAGATAAAAGATGCCAGTGGATAGTTGCATATAGGCGCATATTATATTCCCCCAAAGATGCATTTTCCTTGTTTGCACTCTGGATAAATCAGGATTATTGTGTTGCTGTATTGTGTACACTGTGCACATATATCAGATCTGCAGCACAGTGTCCATGGAAACATGACAACTTTTTAACCCTAATTAGATGACATTCAGTTTAGTGTATATCAAACAAATGAATATTTTTTCCCTTCTACTTTGTAGCATTGTGTTTCCCAACCTTTCTAACATGGGGGAACCCTTGATCCACAGCTCACTGTACATTGGTGTGGCGATCAGTGGGAAGAATGTCACCCTTACAGATAGCCAAAATGATCATTGGTGTCACCTAAACTGACCTGAGAGGCACAAATTGCTCAAGAAACACCTAGAAACCTCTGGAGGAACCTTTGGATTCCATGGAATCCTGGTTGAGAAACATTGCTTTGTATCACCTCTGTACAGCTGATATTCTGCAGATTGTTTGGCATTTTTAGGACAGGTTTCCAGATGGTGATAACACTGTATGTTGAAACATCTACTTGTTGTTCCTATGAGAAGCTTATGTAATAAGATGGCAACAGAGGAACAAAACTTGGAAACTGGGCAGAGCATTGTCACCCCATAATAAAAAGCAGATAAGGACCCATAAAAAAAAGTCAGGAAATCTTGTATTTTAATAAAGGCTGCAAATCTAAAATACTGAAATGACTTAAAATTGTAGAAGCATGTTAAAGCTTCTATGAAATGTTAGGGATTGATTTACATACATTTTAGGGCTTTTGATGATGCAAGGTCTTTTATTTTTGTGAATTTATTATGGTTGAACTCAATGCACGTTACATGGTGAAGTAGTCCAAGGCCTGTTCTGTAATGAATGATGGAGGTAGTCCAAAAAATAGTTTGCAAGAAAACTATATAAACATGAAATTTTAAGTTCACATTTGCAATTACTGTTATGCAGAACAATCGTTTGTGATCATCTTGGGTGACCATTTAGAAATTATGGCTATTAATATTATTACACAGTATTTATATAGCGCCATCATATTACGCAGCTCTGTACAAAGTTGATCGTTGTGTCACTAACTGTCCCTCAAAGGAGCTCACAATCTAATGTCCCTACCATAGTCATATGTCATTAATGTAGTCTAAGGTCATGTATTTTGGCATGTGGGAGAAAACCCACGCAGACACGGGGAGAACCTGCAAACTCCACGCAGATAGTGTCCTGGGCGAGATTCAAACCTAGGACCTAGCGCTGCAAAGGGAAGAGTGCTACCTCTGAGCCACCATACTGCCTTGGCTACAGACCAAGCAGCCTGTTTTGTTTTACGAAAGGTGATGGGCACCAGCATAAGGCATCCACTGCATTGTTTTACCAAAGTACATTTGTGGTTGGTCATTGCTTATCCAATGGTGGATCACTAATAAACTCCTCAATGATATTGATAGAGCAAGGAAAATCTAGGGTGTGTACAAACCCTCAGGCAGATTATGCGAATACATGTGGGCAGATATTCACTTTGATCTGATTTCTCACCCATAGAGCCAGTTAGATCCAAAGGGAAATCAGCAGCTGACCAATTTTAATAGACCAGTTTTTGGGTTCTGATTGATTGTGAAATGCGTTGGTTAACATATCAAAGGCACAAAATTTGTACTGTGTGTATCAATGAGAAGGGCAGAATCTTACAAAAGTTTTCAGTGTTTTTGGGCTTTATTGGATCTGTTGTTGATTGTAATATTGATTTAAAATTCAAGCTCAAAATTGGAAGATGATCTGCTCCTGTGTACGTAGTCCTTGTGTCTCATAAAAAAATATTCTCAATAAGAGAAGAAAAATGTACAAGCAGTTCTGGGTTAAACAAAATGTGTCCTTTTTTAACATCAAAAGAAAATCTCTCCCCTCCCCGCACATGAAAAAAAGTTTGTTCTTGGCATGGTACCCCCCTCCCACCTCCCTCCAATCTTTCGAGCTTGGCTCCTGAATCTTCTGCTCTGTCTCAGACACCCTGCAGGGCCTGACATGGAGAGTTTGTGTCTCCCACAGACTGTGCATCCTGCTGTCTACTGCCATCAGCATCACAAAGCAGGCTTATTGCAGAGCAAAACCTCTTCTGATCTAAAGAATGGCTGTTCGGGAAGAACAAGTGTGCCCAGACTAATTGTTAGATGTTAGCAGAAGATGTGAAAATATTATTTCATTTCTTTCTTAAAGGGAATGTTTTTATAATTATTTTATTTGCTGATTATCTATTTCTTAGAAAGCAATGTTTAAAATGTTAAGTCTTCCTAAAAGTAACAATTTAGATATATGTGTAGTTTAGTGCACTAGGTAGGTCTTTGGCTTCTAATATAAATTCTAGAAAGTGGAAAGAGCCAGGGTCTGCATCTGTCCAGTTTTCCATTTACATTCTTCACAAGTTTAAAAAAAAAAATAGCAGGAATAACATGCACCCCTTAAATTGGTCACAAAGATGTGCTGGCCCGTGAAAATGGACATCTGGAAGCTGTGACCCAAAAGGAAGGCAGAGGATTGTTAGGTTAGTTAGTTAGTTAAGTTAGTTAGTACAGCTGTCAGCCAATGTCATATGGGTTGTAGTGATCGACCAGAATTGGTATTCTATTGTGCAAAATCGTAATGGGTACCTCATGCTCTTCCACCACCTTCTTAGTTGCTTGGCAGAGAGGAGGGCAGCCAATTCGTACAGCCATTAACCATCAGCCATCAACTTGAGAAATGAGTTAATTACTACACTAGTATAGCTTTATATACAATGGTTCCGAGTTAAGTCTTTATGTTTCCATTAAAAATGAACAATGAGTTCTTTCGTTCTTTTCATTAAGTCCTGATGAAGGGAATATGTTTGCAAAAATGGGTTAGTTAAATGTGTTTAAATTGTTTCTGGACTCATTTACAAGATTGGCTTGATGCTCTTCTGTCCATCACCTGCCTAGAGTGTTTTGGGACCCCATAAAGGGATGACTCTGTAATACAAGCAGCCATATCATAACCATTGAGTTTAGAGAACTTTTTAATTCTCTTTAATATTGAGAACTTGAAGCCTAAGCAACCATTCGATTACTTTTTCTGTTGTCTTTGTTTTTGGCACCAGGAATGATCACTAACTATTGTTTTGAGTGTCAGTAACTGCAAGTGTGCCCAAAACATTATCATAAATTGTCCTGCAATGTGTCTCTGTATAAAGAACACCATCTTGGTAGAGGCAGAACTCTTGTCCCGGAGTTAAGAACATACGGACGACTCTTAGATACAAACAGGGCTTTCCTGCTCGTTCGTGTGCAGGACAGAGGCTCGATGTGGGCGGCTCGCATGACTTGCAGAAGAAATCTTTTGCTGTTCTGCAACATCATGTAACTCTTTAATGACCCAGACAAACTCTGTATTTGTTTTTTTTTTTGCATATAAAAGCACAGCTTTCGCCAGAAGATAATGAATGTCTAGGCTCCATAAAGTTGTTTTTTTTCTTTGTTTGTGATTAACTCACAGTGAGGATTGTATACAGTAACTGACACCACACTGCCTAATAATATGTTCAGACAAACAACTGTCCTAATTGCATTTGTTAAAATAATGTACCTGTTCCGACTTATATACAAATTCAACTTAAGAACAAACCTACGGTCCCTATCTCATATGTAACCCAGGGACTACCTGTAGTTGGCAATCTTCGATGGTTTTAAATCCTGGACCAGATCCATTCCAGGTTTGCCAGATTAATTAGGTTCTCTCTTAATAGTTTATATTCTTCATTCTTGGAGAGCTATAATATATCAGGCCCATAGTGTTTGGTTGAACAACAATAGACTCTTTTCAGACCCCTAATGCTCCAGTCATACGAGACAATATGGGATCTTAAGCCTTGTCTTGAATGAAATTGGGTACCATTTATGGAAAAAAGAAGTATACTTTTCCCTGAATAATGTTTTCTCGTAATCCTGACATGCTTTATTTGAGTTTTAATTAGCTAACCTTAATAAAGAATCCTAAATTGAGCAGGATATGTACATGCTTAAGGGTAAATATTCCAATGTTTTAAATAAAAGGGCTAATTGAGGCTAAGCAACCTTCAGCGGCTCACGCTGACTTACACTCTCATATTAAACTTACTTTATTGGAAAAGTCAGCAGGTAGAGGACAGACATAAGGCAAAAGAAGATCCACCAATCTTTCTGGTAGACGTCACAATTGTCCAATGCTTTGCTTAACATACAAGAACATTTTTCAATAAATCTCAAGCTGAGTTGTAAATCTAAAGCTAAGTTGACAGATTGCTGAAATGGATAATCAATGAGTAATGCATGGAATGAATTTTGATCCCTGGAGAAAATGCTGCTTTGGTTACCCACTAATGTTCACCAATTCCTAGGCATCTGATCTTGTAACCTCAGAGGAAGGAGAGGCTCCAAGTTCTTTTTTGGTACTCCACCTTTTCATCAAAATTCAAATGATTGGTTTCCTGGGTTTTTGTCTATGTGAGCAACACTAGATGGAAAAAACTATGCCCTTATGTTGCTTTTTATTTATAATTCACAGGAAGTTGATTCACTTTGATTTACGTTAACATTTAATATAGGCCTGCTTTAAATGATGTGAAAGCTTCCCATCAACAGCTGACATATATACAATTGTAACATTCACAATGTACATTATTTGGTAGGCTGCTTTTTATTTCCAATTGCATCACTTAATCGATTGAATTCTTTCAAACTGAGAGATGTCAAACCGACGATTTGTCCGTACTGCAGTAGATGTGGATAGACTAAATAGACAAGCACATTAGGCTTTTCTTGCCCTTGGCAAGACACACAACACACAGATACAGGATATGATTTCTTTCTTCGGGGAGGCAATTCCAGAACAGCCTTTCTCTGAAAGGCCAAGGTTTGTTACTGTGCTTAGAACTGCTGGGGTCACCTCCCAATGAAAACTGCCAATCCAATTTTCCACCGTGATTGTTATCCGTTTTTTTTGGTAATCTTCACGTAAACCTGTTACAAACTAACTAAGCATCTGATGTAAAATGTCAAAGCAGAGGGTATATTCTGTGAAAAGAGCATGACAACACAATCTAGATGAATAGCCTGCTACGGTTACATGTTAATTTTGACTTTCCTGTAAAACCCAAGCTCAACTCCTGTAATGACTTTGCTGTAAAACCCAAGGTCAATCCCTCCTTTTCCATTGATTATTAAGGCTGTCCATGATGTTCAGGGGTTGGGTTATACTCAACCTTTACAGAAATGTCAAGATATACATATAAATTGGACTACTCCCAGCCGAGGAGAGGTTATCTTCATTGAAAACTACAGGCATGTTTTTTTCATTATTTGGTTTTGTGAATTGCTGTGTTATGTGAAAGTTTCACAACAAAAAGCAAATATCCTATTTTTTCGCAGTCAATGACCTGCACCCACTCTCAAAATTACCCTCTATATAAGCCATTTTTAACGAGGGTTCTGTGAAATCCTAGAGTTACTACAAAGGTTGCCATGGGTTGCTTTTGCTGTGGTTGACTAACCTTCTCATAAGATGGTACCTGCCTAGTTCTAGGGCCAACACCATTTGGTAAAGCCAACTGCATGAAACCAAGACCTGGAAATTTGGAATTCTGATCTATAATGTATGGGGAGAGGGGGGTATTCTTTTCACTGGCAACCAATGCAAATAGAATTTTTCCCATTGATAATAAAAGGGTTTCCCCAAGAATTTTTTTAAGGCTTACATAGAGGTAAAAGGGTTCCGAAAGGCTGGTAAATAAACAATTTCATATTTTGTGCTACAATAAATCTATAAATCTTTGTTTATTTTACTGGGCTACACATACAATGTTAAACTTTCTTCCCTGAATGCTGCTCCAATCAACAGTGCTTTCATTCCATGTTGTTGATTGGAGCAGTGTCCAATGGAAAGCTGGGCAGGTTCTTTGTGTGAAGAATGCCATGATTTGACTGTAAAAATAGTAAAGGACTATAATTTGTCTGTTTTTTTACGTTTTGATCCAGAAACATACTTGTAGGTTTAACCCACAAGATTTTTTGCTGCGCAATAATTCATCATGGTCCAGGTGATCGGGGGGGGGGGGGGGGTGTTAGGGTTGTACCTATTGCAAGGGTAGAGTAAGGGGAAAGAAACAGGACACTGCTAAAATAGTTCACAGCCCATGGGAGGTGGGGGCATTGTGGCCTTTTCCCCATGGGCGGTAAAAGAACGTGTCCCAGCACTGGCCTTTTCCTAAATACTCTGTTCTAATATGTGTCCTTATTTCCCATTTAGATGCTTTAAATAATAAATGTACCCTTATTAAAAAGAGACCTATTCCGTCTGCCTAGCCCCCTTTTACTAAAGGTATCCCACACTCCCCCCTCTATGATGAGCCCAACAGCCAATGGCCTTATACAAGGCTTCCAGTCTGCAACCAAAATCTTCATTCTTGCAATGGTCTTCTTTGGCTTCTATTGAGAGCCTACTGAGGCTAGAGATACCATAAATAAGTCCATGCAAAAGAGAAAACAACAGCACAGATGCCTTTTTTTAGGGGGTTAGAAGCAGTTGAACAGTTGGGTTGCCCGAGCATTCATATTTATGATTGTGCCAGCATAGAGAAGTCATATTCTTATAGAAATGTAACCAAACAGATATAAAGAATGTCAGCCAATCATATCAATGAATACTAAGGTTTACTTATTATGATTAGCCTATATTGAAAAAAAAAATGGTGATCTGCTGTCGGCAAAAAAAGTGTTAATTAAGAGGCAGTGATAAACTGCAATTAGCTGCACGATTCCAATTATCAGAGCTGCACAGCAATTAGTTCCAGTGTGCTTGTTAGCTGTGCGGCAGAGTAATTACAATACATTGCAGTAATTACTTGTATCCACGCAGATTGCGATCAGTGGCCTGGAAATATGCGCACTGCATAAAACATGGCGTTGGCACAGCTTGCTGGTCCTGTAACTCCTTTTAGCTATCGTACAACGGACACCTTCTTCTGACTTGTGGGCCTTACAGGTGCTAAAGTAGGAATTATTCTGCAAAATGCAATTACTAGGCAATTACTGCATCAAAGCGGCTCAGTGCAGATTCCTTATCTAAAGTGGTTTCACCCAAGAAAAAAAAAGTTGTTTTCCTAGCCTAAACGCCGTCATTGATAGGAGTTATTTTTATATCGGGGCATGATGCGCCTGCAAAATACGAAGTTGCTAGGAAGCTCGTCTGTTGCTTTTTATAACAAACATTCTGTTTTAGGTTCTTGGCTGTAGAACAGAGTTACAGTAAAACTTAAATTTGCTGGTTTTGGTGTTGTAATCATTCCGGCTTTGAGTCCTCTTTGCAGCTGTAGTTTTGGTATTAAGCCTTGCAGGACCGAAAAGTTGTGGTGTCGACTTTAACTCAGACCAAGAAAATGTGGAGCCACATATTGGACTGAGTATTATCCATGACCTCTGGGTTCCTCCCAAATAAAATGTTAAGAATTTAAAAAAAAAACAATTTAGAAAACAATTTTCCATAATTCCATAATTTTTCCATTTAGGACAAAGTGACAATGTCCCACCTCTTCTCCCACAAAGACACATGCTCCCTCCCTACTACAGAGCCTTACCACAGGAGCCTACCAGGGTGGATGACACAATAGCCCCGACAGATTAGGCCCAATTACTGTCCCCATACCTAGTAGTCCAGAGGAAGGGAGCATAGATGTGTGAATATACCTTGCAGGGTATAGGGGAGCTATATTTAAACTGACAATGTCTCTAAGGATAATGTACAATGGTTTTGCATAAATGTTTCCTTATTAGGGTAATAGGAAAATATTCAGGTTAGTGTTAAATAATGCATACAGATTTTTTTTATATGCAGCCAGTAGGTGGAGCACTGGTCTCTTTTCCACATGTTTACAAATTTCTGCTTACCTCCTGTTGCAAAAATTAAATCTACAGAACTCAATAGAGCAAATAAAATGTACACACATTTAAGTGAAGGAGTCAGATCAGTGATTCTTCACACTTCATTTGGCAGCTTTTAGGTCTTTTGGAACTGCTGACATCATATCCAAAATCCTATGGGGATATTTTAGTTGATATAAATGATCTGATGACAGGGTTTATTTAATTCAATATATGGTGAAGCACTACAGAGCAGAAACAAAAAGATCAGGGATGAAGAATGGCTCCTCTGACTATTAGGCTATGTAAGAAAACTGAAGATGAGTTATTATGCTCTGTAAACCATGGCAAAGGATAGCCAGTGGACAGTGCTGGGTTTGATTCCTACTAGGAACATTGTGTACATGTGGTTCACTCCAGAACCATACAAAAAAATAAAGATTCTACTACCCCACATAGTGCCATCAGTTTAACCAAAGCGGAATGCTGACAATGGGCAGAGCAGAGTAATGATGTGTCATAAGACACAGCTAAGGTGACCATTTGTGTGCCTTTCCTCACTATGCCAGGTGGCAGGGAAGGGTTTTGCTAAGACTGGTAGTGAGTATTGATGAAGCAGAAGTTTTTTTTGCTAGTGTGGGTGGAATTTTTATGCTAGAAATAGAGAGGGGAAAACAGTTTCAGATGTAACGTGTCACAACTGCTCATTCGTGGTCTGCATATTGTCCCAGTTATTTGAATATTGCCAAACTCATTTGTTGCGCACATATTGTTCCATTTGTGCACCTAAAACCCGGATATGGTTACAGTTGCCGCTTTCTATCTGTGTATTGTATTGGTTGCCATTTTCCTGCCTGCATAGTACAACAGTTGACCCATTGCTGCCCATGTATTGTACACAAATGCCCATTCGGGGTGCATGTCTTGCCAGGATAACCAATGTTTTTCCTACATATTAGAAGTGTATAGGATCATATTGCTATAATTTAATCTCCTGTAAGCCTGTCACTAGCAAAACACACCGTCATTATCTTTATGCTTCTCCCTGGTGCACTACATGAGCCACTAATAAGTCTCTGGATTTTACTGAGCATGCAGTTATTATTCCCATGTTTCACCACGGGGCACACTGTGCTATACACTGTTGAAACCTTTGGTTTCTTATTATTCTGCACACAGATCGTTTCCCTTTTTTTTTTTTTTTTTTTTTTTTTTTATAAAGATAATTTTTATTAAAGTTTTGCATGAATTGTTACAAACATTAGAAAAAAAGTACAAAAATAATTATAAATATATAAAATATAATATATAATATAAAACATAATATGAACAAACAAACCAACAATAGTGCCAAAATAAAGGAACAATTATTTAGAGAATATTCAGTCCTTCAATATAATCACAAAAAGAAAACAGAAATGAAAGGTCATATGCAAAAATACTATACCTAAACCCTTAAATCACTGTACATTTAGGATGTGCAAACCATGGGGACCAATAGGCATAGAATTTCATTGCTCGATCTGCATCATAAGCAAACAGTTTTTCATATAAAACTTGCATATTAAACCTACATAGAATATCTGATATATTTGGGACATCAGTGTTTTTCTAATATAAGGCTATAGCCTGTCTAGTTGCACAAAAATAATGTGTTACCACAGGCCTATGTTCAATGGGATATTGTTCATTCCCTATAATTTCTCTTTTTTGCTGCTGCGCACTACATGCCAACCTGATTGTAAATCAAACATGCAGATAAAGAAAATATTCACTTTTCCATTTGTTTCCTGCCCATGATTAGTAGTAATTTACTTTTATGGTTACCACTGAATGTAATTTTATTTGTATTTAAAGGAAACGGAGGAGGAGTTAGGTTGTATTGGGTGGGGGATTTTTTTTAAAAGGAATCTACTCTCTACTTTGTCAACTTTTCTAGGGACGTCACTGGCTGCTAATTAGTAAAACAGAAAAGAGACAAATCATGGGTTAACTCCAGTCTTCTGTTGCTTTTTACACTATATTTTAACAAAGTCTAGTTCCTTAAGTATAATTTTGGAGTATTTAGTTGAATGCTTTGGTGTTCATCTTCTTTATTTGAATATCTTTTATTCAGATTGGCCTCATTGCATCCAGGATTATAACTGTAGTACATACATTAGACGAAGTTCCCACATAGGGAGGGACTCATGTGAACAGGGAGCATACCCTGTAAAGCCCTACAGAATTTCCTGGCACTATATTAATGGATTGAATAAATGAAATTGGGTGTACTGTGGTTTAGCCCCTCTGAATCAAGCAGCCGGCATTCTTAAATTGGCATGCCAGGTCTGGAGGAAAAGCAATGAAGTGCTGACAGATTGGCAGCTCCCGCTCTCCTGTAAGAAGCTGACCTTTCTGCAAAGGGAACTGTGTGAAGGAGATAAGAATATTTAACAGCAATTAATGTCATGTCAGATGGTGAGAAACAAGAGCTAGAGTCAGTCAGACACAGCCCAGACTTCCCACCTGCAGATACAAAATAAAAAATTGCCACCAAAGTACTATCTGCATCATGGCCTGTGGACCCAGGAAAAGAAACAGGCCTCTGCTTATGTAACTGCTGGGAACAAAAAAAAAGTCAGGATTTAGCATGCAAATAAGAAAATAGAGTTATCGGTACAGGATGTAATTAATGTATTATAAGGGGTTACAATGTCTACTGTTCTCCATCTACCGCTACCCATGTGGAACAATGGGATTTAGGCCATCGGAAAGCTAATCAATAGTGCTAAATGGAATCATTCTGAAGCAGTCTGCAAAGCTGAAAGCTAAAATCCTCCTTCGGACACATTTAATACACTGGGGCAATAAAATCAAACAGCTGAATACACGAGTGAAATACACAGACACAAATATTCCTATAAAAAGGTTTGTAATTCTGTCTGGCCTCTTTTGGAAATCAGAGCTATCTGGCAGACAGCTCAGACGAGAGTGACACTCATTTCTTTGTTAAAGAAATACAGTAGCTGGTTCATTCAGGGCAAAGTGACAATGATTCTCAATAGGCTTTCCTCCACCATCATAGTAATGAGGGGTAGTAACCCCATCCACTCAGCTCTGACACCAGTGCTTACTCAGGGTGGCCCGCAGAACCAGTACCAGAGATGGGGGGAACAGATCAGGAGAACAGCCTATATTCAAGACAGATTCAGGTGCTTATTCCACTTGCATCATTTTTGCCAGCAATTTGGCTTTAATTCCAAACTGCAGCCTTGCCCTTATTCTTGCAGAGTTGTCCTCTCCTACTGCAGGAAGTTGGGTAGAGCCCACCATATGTCTTGGCTAATGAACATCTAGCATTATTTAGCTCTTTCATCCCCAGCTAAACTGTCCTTGGCTCACTACCTCCAATCATTGGATTTCAGTTCTTTCAGTTCTCCAGATTTCATGGAGGCTCAACATTTCATGGTGGCATTACCTACCTAGGAATGCCCACTCTTCCAGATAGACATCCATTTATCAATACATTTTAGTGTCTGCATTAGTCTTACAAAGAGCCAGTCCACTGCTTGCTTAGGGTTTAGAGCTCCTGAGATCAGTACTGGGGCAGGGTGCGGTGAGGTTTTCAGGAAGCCACATATAATACCCAGGAGAACCTCCAGCAACTCATGATTTGCAAAGCCTTTGGTTTGCTGTTGCCTTCAATTTTTAAAGTGTTTGCCCAACCATATTTTTTTTTACTGTATTGAGTTCTGCAGAATACACACTAACACAGGGATGGCATTGCTTTAAGCACTGCAAAGTAGAAATCAGACTCTGGGTGAATCTGCCTGCTCTCATGTACATATATTACAAACTTTACATAGATACAAGATCTTTAAAGCATTACAGAACACTGATAAAAATGTTTACATCCAGCTAACGTCTTTGACAAGTATACCTACATCAAATAATTGAACCGGTTTTAAATTCTTTTCAGAGGCAGCTTCAGTATGTGATAATCCAGGCTGATTCATCAAAGAGAAGTTTTTCTCTTGCTTACTTACCATCTAATACCCAACATGTGTGAAGAAGCCAACATAGGTGTTAACGTCACTTGAACATTTTACCTGCTACATCCAGATAAGCCCAGGGGGTTTAAAGGAGAGACTCGTTTTTTAAAGCTCTCTGCTTGGAGCACTTGTATGCACATCAATTATACTGAAGTTTCTACAGACTTGTATCAGGAGGATTTGAAGCATGGTTGCCAATATCTCCACTATGTTGGAGTAGTATCCATTGGAAGAAAGCCATTTTTTTTAAAATTTGGTTAACATCATACAAAAATAAAATGTTTTTAAGTCACTGTATATTTTTATTTGTGGACACTGCAGGGACACATTACTATACACAAATCTCTTACTTTAAAAAAAACGAAGTCCATTTGTCAGCCCTGAGAAAGGGATGATTATTTGAACATGTTGGCTTCTAATGCTTCAAAATCTTACAGTGGAACTTCAGGCAATAAACATTTTCTTTAGTATTGCATAGAGGTGAGCAGAACAGAAAAAGTCTGATTTGGATCAAATCTGGTTGGATCAGTCAAAAAATCTGACTTTAATTCTCAGGCTGTGGCTGCTTTTTAAAAGAAAAACTTATGTCAAGTACACACAAGCTGATCAACTGCCAGTTTTGTGCTTGACCAACAAATCTATTCAGCTTTCCAATGGGTAATCAGAAGCACCAAAACAACTTGTCTGTCGTGTTGACCCACAGATTCCAGATAAAATTGCAGCTTAATGCATTTTAATTGAGGACAGTTGTGTTTCCCTCATTTGCTAGTGATAGTATCTGCTTGTACCGCATTGCTCAAATGTGGGCTATATATAGCATAGAATGCACAAAATACTTAACAGAAACCTAAACCCGACCCGTCGGTATAACGGTATACAATGAATAAAATTATATTTAAAAGACCTAAATGGTGCTGGTAGTGTAATAAACATCAAATAGATGATGCTAATGGCAATAAGGAGGAGTGCTTCAAACCTGAAACAAATCAAAAACCTTCAGCTTTCTGTGTGGTATAGGATTAAAAGGGCAATCAGGCAATCAGTCAGGGAGTCGGAATGTTTAGCATTTACCACTTCCCAGGAGTGTTGAATGTCCGTGTCCCCTGTTGAGTGCTGTGGTTTCATCCTTAGTCCCCTACAGTGCAGAGCAGGTCTTTTAGCCTTGATTAATAAGGTCTTTGGAACCTTTGAAAAGTGTTGGCTGTTTTCTATCACTACAAAGTAAGAAATTCTGAATCGAACACACTGCTTTTGTCGTTTTTCTTCAAAAATCCTCAGTCATAGGGTCAGGACAGGGAGGTGACCAAGATATATCACAAAGCTGATGTAGAGGAAAGGCAGAACTGTGCTATCTGTTGGGGATATGTGTTTTTTTTTTAAGATTGAATAATTAGAAAGAGGACTGGGCTGGCAGTAAAATTACCCCCTTGGCCAATACAAATATTATACACTGGCCACCCAAAAAAAAGTAATCACGTCTGTAGGGGCAGTGTTATAATCTGGGGTTGATTCATTTGGTCAGGTTCAGCAATCTTGTGTGTCCAAAAAATGAGGTCAGTTGGCTACCTGATTATATTCAATGACCAGGTTTCCCTCCCATCAATGGATTTTTTTTTTTTCTTTGATGGAACCAAGATATTCCAAGATGATAATAACATGATTCATTGGGCTCAAATTGTAAAAGAGTGGTTCAGGAAACATGACACAAATTTTTCACACGAGGAGTGGCCACCATGAAGTCTAGTTCTTAACCCAATGGAGAATCTTTGGGGTGTGCTTTATAAGACTTTACATAGCCACCAAACACTCCCATTGTTAATACAAGATCTTGGCAAATAATTTAATGCAACTCTGGATAGAAATAAATGTTGCAACATTGTTTATCGAGACAATACCATGGTGAATGCATCTCTATAAACAAGCAATCCAACAAAATTCGAGTGTAAATTTTGGGGATTTAGAGATGCACATTGGTGATGGATATTATTTAGAACTATGCCATATAAACGTATGCACCAATGGTTTAACGTTTGAGTGTCTTTCAGGAAATTATTAATCTGTATTAGTAAGCTTGTTTTATTCATTCCTAACATTTTTGTATATGTGCACACACAGACTTTGATTTTAAAACATCACTGCTTATTGGAACCGAAGAAATCACTTACCAAACAAACTGAGTAAGCTAAGTTTCCCCAGTTCCTAACTGCTGACGATCCTTCAACTAGTATGCCTGCAGTATTTCCTTATTGCATATAACTGCAAACAGCTCTAAGACAGGTTTTTCAAAGTCTTGGAAAATCTTAGGCAATATATCAGAGAAATGAACAACTGGGAGAAGGACAAGACCTACAATTGGATTGTTACAGCTGCAGATAAACAGAAGATCTGCTGCCAAAAAAGAACCATGATGTCTGGAAGAGCCCATTGTGTATTTGTCCATCCATTCCTGAAATGTAAACTTTTTTGACAACAACCCATACATGCATTTCTTTGGTGTACTTAGCTGTTTACCTGGAGCTCAGCCAAAAAAAAATGCCTGTATATGTTCACAGTGTTTCTGCAAGTGTTAATATTACATTTTTGGAGAATCAACCCAAAGCAAAATGAAAGCAAGACATGCTTTCCAGTCCCTACAATCCCTGTTGGGAAGACCCTTCAAATGCTATTTACTTGACTTCTTTGCACTTCAGATATTTCATTCTCCTTTTCATGCTGCTGTTCTATGCAGGATCTTTGGGGAACTTGATTAATGGGCCAAGCAAGTGATTACTCCGGGGATTAATTAGCGTTTGCGTTTGTTGATTGAGCGCTAGACCCAGCTGGTCCTCGGCCGTTTCCGGCTCATCCATCTTCTAGAAGTGTGATGTGTTAGCAAAGTGGAGGAAGATCCCTCTTCATAGTGCATGATTATCTGAGGCTGCAAGTGTCAGGCCACCCTTATCTATAACTGGCTGGTCAATATCCATCAGTCTGCTCCTTACTGCTGCTTTGTGCCATGGCGCTGCTGTTTGGACTAATGGACTAAGCAGTTAAATCACATTTACACCTTTTAAATGTAATATTGTTTGCCAAGACAGCAAAATCATCAGCTTTGGAAACAGTAGGCATTATCCAATGTGTTTCTTTTATGCCATTTAAGCTTTCAACATATATTCAATATCCTAGAGGACTGATTTTCTTTATTGCCATAGGTATGCAGTATACCATGGGAATTCTAAACCCAGGTAGTCAGCATTAGACAACCGTGTACAAAACTCGCATAGAAATAAGTGATATTCTAACATCCCCCTCTCCCTTCTTCCACCTCCAGGCTTCGACCACTCTGCCCAGAATGTAAAGCTTATAGCAGACTTCCAGCTCCTGCTCACACTGCCCAGAAGATATCACTTAAAACAGAACTCCAGTCTTTGCAACAAAATGAAAATAGCTATGCCAAATTTTACAAAAACAGCAATATTCAACTTCCAACTGGCAAAACTCCACGCTTGAATGATAGCCTATAATAATAAACCCCTCAGATTTAGGTTATCATCCATCAACCTGGGCATTACAAGCACCCCCTAGGCTTATCGTGCCTCATATGCCATATCCCACCAACACCTGCCACTGGGAATATAGAAGATTTGTGACTTTACCAGACCAGCCTACAAATGTTGAAAAAAGATGTACAATATGGTGTTTATTTTGTTAGTTTGAGATCCAAGAAGTATGGCAGAAATGGGGTTGTATAAAGAATGCGGGATCCAACGTTAAGCCTAGGGGTCCTTTAAGCTGAGTCCTTTTCATTTTTAGCATCAGTGGTGTTCAGTCTTCACTACTGAATGGGATTTACATTAAATGCAGAATTGTATTGTATGCCCAGGCTGCATAGTGTCCTACCATTATGGGTCATGTCAATGACAGCCTAGAGTCACATGAAGTGGTAGAATGACACTGGATGTCAGACAACCATCAAAGAATAAGATAATAACATATATTATGGCTTTCAAAGCTAATGTAAGCCATTTTCCCTTACTAACTACATATTTCACTATGGCAAATATCAAATTACAACATTTTTGTTCCAGTATTGGATTACCTTTTCATAATTGGAAGTCTGAGATTTCCTTTTCATTTGAGTTGACACCTGAAAACATTCCCTTATCTTAGCAGTGGTTCTCGTCTTGTTTAACAGATAATGCCAATTTTGGATGTTCAGGACCCAAAAAATGTTTTCCTGAATCCCAGTATAGAAGATATAGAAGGCGAATGTTATCCTTGCCCAGAAAATAATGTATTTTTGTCTTTGAGCCAGGGATGGTTTTAGGTAAAGTGGGACCCTGGGAAAACATGAAGCAGAGGGCTCCAAATGCACTGCATTCCAGCTCCATGCACCCCTGCCATGCTGTCGAAGTTGGGGGTCCTAGGCAATTGATCAGTTGCCCTACCCTAAAACTGGTCCTACTTTCAGCTTTTCATTTAATATAATTAGGAAAGCTACCATTTAAGAAAAAAGAATGTACTTGTTTTCCAGGAAAATTAAAATCCATCCAAATAATCTAAATGGGTTTACACTTTTGTTAATAAAACGCTGTGAAAAGATTAAAAATAATTACAAATAAAATAAAGTCAACATCTGTTTCTAAATGTTTTTATGGTAAACTGCAAAGGGGATAAATACCTTATCAGCGTCTTAAATTTCTTGAGTCTCCAATGGCTAGATCTCTGCTTTTCATTGTCAAACCATTTGTTTTGGTAATGCCGTCTTGCCAAAATTACATCTCTGAATGGGACAGGTACTTTAGGTTTAGGGTATACCAAGACTTAGGGTTGAGGTGAAAAGTTATATTTAAGGGTTCAGTAAAGGGTTAGTGGCAGTTGGGGTTGTTTAGATTAGGTTAACCATAGGTATACATTTTTAGGAATAAATTAGGGTAACTTCTATAAAGTTAAAAGAACTTTCACCAATAAAATCAAAATTTAAGTGTAACCCAGTCTTTCTTGACCTGTAGAACCCTTGCAATAACTTTCAGGTGTCACCTAAACTGACCTAAGAGGCACAAATTGCTGAAGGAACCCTGGGTGAGAAACATTGACTAACCCTTTCCCACTCACAAGTTGGGATAAATAAGCCTTGCATGTGCTCAGGAGTTTCATCCCACTATGGTCAATCTGGGTCACCAAACCTAGAAGAAGACCTTAAGGTCATTGCATCACTGAAGTATATTCCTACTTTAAAGGATAACTTTAAACAAAGTACAGTTACACTGTTTTCCACCCCTCAACTAAAAAATCCACCCTCCCAGCCACCTTCACACTTATTCTTGGTGGCTGTGGCCCCTTTTACAGCCAGTATCTCCTGGCAGAAATGGGATTTTACTATGCTTTTACTGTTTAGTGAAAACAAAGTGCAGAAGCCCCAGTCATCAAAATCTCAGTAGGTATTCGTAAAATTAGATTTACTTTTGAGAGAGTAATCCGAAACCTACACATCTTCCATGGAAGGTCCAACTCTTGCTGCTGGACATATAATTCATTTTATGTAGTAGTATGTAATATGATAAGCTGGAACATGCAAGAGGTGGACAAAATATCATAACCTTTAGTTAAACTGAGAATTTTAGCACAGGCATAAAAGAAGCCAAGGAACTGCTAAATATTACTTTTGGGTAGAGGACCCTTTGTATGGAAGAGTGAGAATATGTTGAGGGTACATCAACATATTCAATGTTGAGAATCAATGTTGAGGGTACATCCAAATGTTTAGGGTAGGTTGGAGAGCAGTCAAGAAGATCTCACTACCCTAGATCACTTTTCATATAGATGAAGCTCTATATAGAGGCTTTTACTTTGCAGTTTATTCTAAACAAGCAGGTTTTCTTGAACCCATCATTATAACCTATATCGGTGTATAAACTGAACTGACCCATTATTACTATAAAATAATTTAATAAACATTTATCTATTAAACAACTGTGGAAAAATGTCCTTTTGAGCAATTTAGAATGATGCATTCCTTTCCGATAAAAGCCTTTTCACCCTTCAGACTTCCATAAACAAAGCGAGCCTCAGACAAGGAGATCTTCTTGCTTTACTCTGCAGGCATTAGATTTTGTTGTCATACAAAGAGAACTGTCATTATAATGTCCCACTCATTTTCACATTACATCAGGACCCTGTCTTAGAAAAGGAGCCATTCCTTTCTGTCAAGGAAATTACAGGTTATGGTTCTCTTTATAGAACACTCAGAGTCTTAAAATTTCTCCCCCTCCCATAAATATTGCTGGGTACACAGCTGGCATACAGATAACGTTATTTATGAAGGGTAAACATAAAGAACTGGGGAACCGTTGACCAGTAATCCCGGTTTATGTAGTCTGGACTTTATTTAAAGCCCAACTCAAGCCAATTTCTTATATTAGTTTTTGATAGAGTGGGAAGGGGGGGGGGGGGCACTTTTATAGGAGTTGCAGGTACATGCAGAATGAATGGCATCCCAAGGGACATTCAGTACAGCAAAACTCTCTTGATCTACAGTACCCCACTGCAGACATGTGAACATTAGAGTTGGGGTGCAAGTACAATTTTTCATGCACTGCCAGCCCATTTATAATGAATTTTAAGTCTTTAAAATGTGCAAACGTTAATTAACAATGCATAATGTTCATAGGCCCTTTTATTGTGATCAGGGATTAAAAAAAAACATTATTCTTAAATTTTCCCTGTCCTATCCTACATGAAAGTAGAAATGTCTTGCATAATTACAGGTCTTGCATCTACCTTAGATTTATATGCTTATTAGGGAAAATATTTAAAATATTTTTGCATTAAAATATTTTTGCATATTTTTGCATTAAAAAAGGTTTAAAGTTAGAAAAGTGTTTTATATATATACATATACACACATATATATATATATATATATATATATATATATTATAATACGCATTTCTCCAATTATAATACAAACAGAGCAAGATAAATTAAACATTCTATCAAGCAATGACCAAATAGGAGCAGTAAAATGTCATTTAAAATATATAAAAAGACTCAGGGTTGCACATAAGTAATTGTTATTCAGATGCATGTTAGGCTGCTAAATTTGTTATCTTTGGTCAGGTAAGAGTTATTAGTTTCCTGTTCAATAAATAAATTCAGTTGGGGAAAACATGGCTAAAAAGCATTTGGGGAGCCAGCGAGCCAAGCAGCAGCACTCATTGCCAATCAGCAGATGCAAAAGCAAATACAACCTTGAGGGTAGAACATTGCCCCTAAAGATAGCATTGGCGATATCTCAAATACAAGGAAAGAGGTGGCACCGGAAAAAACAGATGGGGGAAGGGGAGAAAGGCTGGGATGCCTGAAAAAGACATCTTTGGAATAGTGGAGCGAATAAAGAAGGAAATATAGAATTGGCACAGTGCCTGTAAATTATCTCACTGTGAGCAGCCCTGTAATGGCACTTCATTGGCACAGTGCAGATTTGCAGAACACAATTCAGTCTCAATGATGGGAGATCCTCCAGAGACATCATTGCTTATGGCAGGAAATAGATTCCTTTTGGCTATGTATATTCATGCAATACTTAACTCCTCAGTCTCAGCAAATCTCAACCAGTAGTATTGCCAAGAGACTTTCATGGCTTTTAAAGTACAAATTTTGCCAATTAGGAAATGTTTGCATGTTGCTTTTTGCCACAGGGGTTTATCAACAGATATACACTGCTCACCGTAGATTGGTCGCCAAACACATCAAAGAAATTCTAAGGCTCAGCTACAGCCAGATCTTTATTTTTAAGGCAAAATTTTCATTCTTTCCTTCTTTCTTATAAGATGTAGAATCTTTGGTATTTTGTGATTTGAATGCACACTAGAATAGTGGGCTGAGAATTTTTTCTAATAGCACCTTTAATCACTATGCATTAATAGAATGCCAGCCTATTACACAGGACTTTATCGTAGTCCATAGTCACTAACTGTCCCTCAGAGGAGCTCCCCTCTAATTTACTTACTTATCTTAGTCCTATATGTCAAGCATAGTTGAAAGCCAATTTTTGGGGGTCAAGCCAAACAAGCTACCAGTATGTTTTTGGGATTAACCAAGAGTGCCCAAAGGAAACCCATAAAAACATGGGGAGAACATGCAAACTCCAAGCAGATTGTGTCCTTATTTAAACATAAAACCGCAATGCAAGACAAGACTTCTCACCATTAATCCACATTAGCACACCTAGGGAACACAAGGGGGTTTTAGCCTACCGCAATGCACAGGTACTGTATAAACCAGGATTAAAATTGCTGTAAAAAGTTACACCTTGCATTGTAATGCATGGGACTCCAATAGTATAATAAAATAATGCACCACAACTAAGTAAAGTACTGTTAATCCCCACTAAAAAAAAATTGTGATTTTGTCTCTGTGGGCAGATTAGATTTTCACACTTTGAACCCCCCCCCATCCCCCCAATTGAGTGTAAGTTCCAATGAATATCTAATTCTAATGATCTCTATTATATTGTTGGTAACTGTGTCCCTAGTGTGTTTTTTTGTCACTTGGAATGTAGGGTGCTGGTAGCCTTATGGTCCAGCCCTTACAATCTTGGAGAGCTTCTTGGCCTTATGGTCAGTTGCTCTCCATTAGTGGAAGTTTCCCTTCAGATATTTCTCAAACTAGTACTTGGTGGGCTGGTTATGGCTAGCCCGCAAGGAACAGGCTTGCCTAGTTTTGGCTAGGCTGGTCAAGATACCCAGTTCCACCCAACTGGAGCATTACACCCTGGGCTGTCAGAGATGAGTGGCCCTTCCTCCTTTAAAGGAGGACCAACCCTTATGCACTTTTTTGTGTTAGTGTTTTTTCACTTTCACTTTTGTTTCAGGATCTTGTCACTGTGAGATGAAAAAAAAATAACAATTTATTATTTTCCCATTAGGACAAATAAAGGCAACAAATCTCCCTATTGGGGGCACAGACAACAGAAACAGTCTGACATAGGTTCTAATCCTTCATTGCTCTATCCAAAAGTAAAAAAAAATACACCTTAGTGTAAATCTATAAAAAGGATACCATACTGCCTTAGACTTTTTATTCTTTACAAGCAGCTCAATGTCTAAATAGTCTCCCGGTATCTGCTGTCCCATCCTAACTTCTGTAAGATCTCCTCCCCGAGAGTGGGTCAGCCCTCCAGGGATGTGTGGAGAAGCTTGTTATTTCTCAGTCCCAGAGGGGAAAAGATAGTTACTGACAGGATTCTAATGTCAGATCAGATGTAATTTGTCAGACGGCTGCCAGAGGCTCCACTGTGATGCTGGAAAATTGTTGATGTGTGAGATGGCACGAGTAGTCATTGTGCGTGTGTGCAGCATAAATGCACATACATGCTCTGTATACAACTTACATATACAATATACATGTATAGTACAGAATATAGTAAGTAGCCAACATGAGATTGGAAAATGAATAGAGTCATATGGAAAAGTGGGTGCAATCAATGGAATAAACCATTGTATGTTTTTAATCATATCATTGTAATTCTATGTCCCATTTTTTACCATTTGGTGTTATACCACCCAATTGTCCCACCTTTGGAGGGATTGTTCTTTTTTGCCTCTTTTTGATCTAATGTGCAGAGATCCTTCATCCAAGCTTGGAATTGTTGTATATGTTTTAAATCAGTAAAAAAATGATCAAAAAACATTTTTAACTAATTTGTTTTTCGTTTGTATTTCTTCATGGGCCTGGTAATGATGATTTGGATGCTTTGTAAAAATAAAAAAGAAATCAATATAGGCGCTTCCTGTGACTACACAGAGCGGTGGGCCCCCATAGAATGCAAATGAGAATGTGAATGCCTAAAATCTGGCCACATTTATTACAATCTGACTGTATAATCTCCTTTAAATTTACCATCATCCATTGTTAATGAAAGGGCCCATTTGACTGCATATGAACTGAACAGATTGCTAAGGCTGGATATTTAAACTGAATAGTTGTTGGTAAATATATATGTGATTGTGCTGAAACTGTACAATTAGGTTGTAAGGAGTTATGAAGAAAGCAAGCCGAAGAGGTGAACACTTGAACAGGTGTACACCTAAAGAAGACCCTGAATCAAAATATGCTTAACATACACCCAAAGGCAGGATGTTAGGGCCATTTATCCCGAATCGCACACCAACACAATGGGCCTGATTTTTTATTGCTAGCAAATGTTTTGAACCCTGAACCAGATCCTTCCAGGTTTGCTGGATCACCCAACTTCACTGATGAAAGTGTATCCCCTCCAACCTTGGAGAGCTTTATTAAATCAGGCCAAATGGGAGATCCAGGCTATATGCAATAAAAAAAACTTCAAAGTGATCCCTCACACACCTCTAGCTGCTTTTAATGTGAAGTCATTCACTCCAAAAGATCTTTTGAAAGAAAGAAAAACTTTCAGATCTCAAAACAGGTTCGAATAGGGTTCAACAACTTAGTAACATCTGCTGGGTACTGATAAGTCTTATACCAAGATTCTAGTAAAAAGGAGGCAACAAGGAAAAAGCAAAATTTCAATAACTCTGTAAAGAACTTTTAAAATAAAAAGTAGCTTTGTAGCCCTTCATTATTTATTGTTTTAATACAGAGTAAAACAGAATTGATAACCTAGTGTTGTCCCTTTAACCTACTGAAAATAGTAATTTTTTTGGACAGTCGGCAGACTTTCCAACTTTTGGTATGGGAAAGAAGTAATCTTTTCTAGGGTTCCTCTACAGCAAGGGTGCCCAACCTACAGCCACATCCAGCCCCTTCTTCATTCTCTCTCTGCTCATTGTCTTGCAGGAGATGGGGAGCGCGCATCACCTATGTTTCTCTATGGAGCTCTTGCTACCAGGAGAGGGAGCTTCCTGGGCATGCTCAGTGTGAGCTTCCTGAGAGTGGGCATGTTCTATAGACCCAGCAATCAGCTGTGTCTGCTCCCTATCCCCCTTGGTGTCTGATATAATCCCACCAGCAGCATGATGAGAGCTGTGTCTGTGTCTTTGCAGCTGTCATTCTAAACCTTCATATCTCCCTCAATAATTGTCATAGAAATGCAAAATTTTCAGGGTACAAAGGGGACCCTGAGAGCTGTAATTAATTAATTAATTAATTAATTTTAGCCCCCTAAACATAACACATTGCCAGATAGGGGGCCACAAGCATAAAATTCTATATTATATTACAATAAGGAATATTTTCACATTAAGGAGGGCTTTTTAAAGACCAGGGTCCCCAAAATTTAGTTTGTTGAAGACTCCTGGGGGCCACTCTCATAGCAATAAACATTAGGGTACTGCCAGTTGTCTGTGGGCTGTGGTGCTCTTTAAAGTTCACAAAACTTCAAGGCTGCATTCAGGTTGTGGAGTGGTTACCCCTTCCCCATGCCATGAAACCCTGGCTTATGGTAGACGCTCAGTACCGCTCACTGCCGCCTGGAGTCAAATCTGCAGACACTGCGGTGCGAGGGACTGAGCGGCTGGCGAGCTGCCTGTTGCACATAGCTGGCCACTTTCCTTCTCTAAACCCCAATTTCTCTGTAACAGAGGGATGTTGGCAACTGGAAATGTGGAAGCCAGTAGAAAATGCCTTTTGTCCCCCACCTTCCCTAATAAAATGGTATACCCATCATATCAAGCTACCCTGTCACACATAGCTTTCCCCTTACTCTCTATGAACCCCAATTAATCTGTAAGAAAAGGGAAATGTGACTGCAACTGCAGGACTCTTGTGGCCAACTCCCCCTAAACTTACATCACTATGGCACCATCACAAGATACGAAAAACTATACCGGACATACCATACGACCCTGTCGCTCTTAGCAGTCCGCTTATGTTCTTTGAACCCCAATTTCACCTGAAAGGAAAGCTGTAGGTATATTAAAATGTAGGATAAGTGGGGTACTCTTGTGGCTAACTACCCCTAAAATTTTAGCACCATCACAAGATAAGAAAGAGTATAGCTATCACACCATGCCATGCTCTGTGAACCCTAATTTCTCAGGAGCAGGGAGATGTAGGGACCTGAAGATGTAGTATAAAGAACATGTCCCCCTTTGGCTATCTGACATGAATTGCATTTATTTGGAAGTATTCATTACAGAGATTTTGGGGCACAAAGAAGGTAATGGCCCCCTAGAACTGACGGGACAAATTGTATGGTGTAGTTTCTGCTCTGTAGTACAGGAATGGTGAGCAGGGAGCAATATATGACCAGCCAGCACTGTATGATAGCTTTAGTTTAGTATCTTTCATTACCAAAATGTTGCATTATTAAAATGAACATAAAATGATGAGTGCAGAAATTCTTGAGTTGTAATTTCTTTTATTTGGTACATTTACATTATGATAACTAGAAAATTCCAATTCAATTTAATTTTAAATTAAAACTATTCTAGTTCTAAACATACATCTTTAATGTTTGTTATGCTAGCGGCCCCCAGATGAAAAAAGGTTGGGCACCACTGCTCTAGAGGATATTACAGATTCCATGGGCCATGAGCAGTTTGTGACCTTTGGGTCACTTTAAGTGACACCAATAGTCAGCAATGTAAGCTGTTGATATAATAATTAGCAGGGGGTCCGTGAATACATGAAAATTATGTCAAGGGTTACCCAATGTTAAAAAGATGCAGAAAGGCCAGTCCATAAAATTGGTCTCAAGTCTACCTACTACATTGCTGCAGTCTCTGAACATCTCCTGTCATATCTTCAGTCTCTGACTGCTTTCTAAAGCATTGCATTCACTGAATAACATGAATGGCCCATTTGGCTACATCAGGGGCCAAATGTTAGGCCAATTAGATCAAGAAGTTGACCCACACTAATCTGGAGCCCTATTTCAATCTTAGTAGTTAAAAATTACATCACTCCTAAAAAAGATGAACTAAGAGAAAAGAGGGACAGAGAAATTTGGTTCTATGAAAGGGAGCATCCTGTTAAAGAAGGCAAAGTTGGGAGCTACAAGTGTGTTGGTTGTGTACAAAGGAAAAACTGTTGCTTCGAATGGAGAACACTTGGGACTTATGATTTATTTCAGTTATTTCTGCAAGAAACAAATCTTCATTACCTTAACTTACCCTGGAAATCAGGAACACGCAATCCTAGCTCTATTGTTTTTAAAATGCACTGAAACCTCTGCACAGTCCCAAGATATGTCATAATGATGTGTGCATGGTTAGCCATCAGAATTTAACAACTCAATGCTGTAACATTTAAATCAGCCCCAGGACAAAGATATTCCAAGGCTGCTAAAAATGACAGCTTCAGGGAAAACCCTGCGGCAAATATGGTAGGTGTACCATGCCACATAGACAATGCACTCTATCCCTAAAGACATAAGTGCGTGTTTAGAAAAAACAGCCAGGTAAGAGAGAGACAGTATAGAAAGATGTCAAATGAGGAAGACAGCGATTTATTTAAAGGGAGAAAAGAAGAAGAATTCTGGTCAATTATATTTACGTAATGCTGAACTCTAAGTACTGATAATTGCAGCTCTGTAATTATTCATATATTACATGAAAATACTGAATTTATTCTGGCAAATGGTATTTAAAGCTATGTCATTTGTACAAATCTAGATGTAGCACAAATGTAGCATACCCAGTGCATCTGTCCCATGGTTTACCCCATCCCTTCCCTTTCCCACTGAAGTGCAGAACATTATATATGTATGTGCTGTGTTATGGGGCTTCCAATTGAGAGGTAACCAATACAAAAATCAAAGTCCTATTGGTTGGAGGAGATCAGATTTGGCAGCAGAACTACTTGTGTGCACTAGGTTTATGGATTTCCATCACAATAAAGGACTAATTGGGAGAATCAGGAGGACGGAGAGGAGGAATACATAATCAATCCTTATTTCTCTTAACAGTCCTGACTTACAAATAAATATTTAATTTAAGATTATTATTATATTAATATTACAATGGTATCACAGAGCAGTTGAAATCTCTAAATAAACAGTACATGTTTCTAGATCTGATTCAAACTCTAGGCAAATCTGTCTGATAGAAAGTAGGAGAAGTCACAGCTCTGTCTTATTCAGTTGTGTGTGAGGTTTAGCCTATGCAGTTGAGTTCTATTAGCAAAGGGTTTTATTTGTTTTGTTTTTATACAAGATATATGGGGATGGATTTAATAAAGCCCTCCAAGACTAAAGAAGATAGACCAGTGGTCCCAAACCTTTTGGAGCGCGTGGACCACTAAATCTACGGACTCCCGTGTATTCTATGGAGTCCTGTGTCACTCAAAGGGGAAGAAACTTCGCCCTGAATGATGTCATATTGCCAGAACCCACCCACTCTTCCAAAGGAGGTCTGAGCCTGCGATGGGAGAGTGGGCGGGTTGTGTCCAGAGACACTGGCCTAAGCCTGCGATCCGTTCGCGGTAAATGGTCCGTGGCTCTGGCTGGTGTGGCCCCCCAAGCGGGGACTTTCCCCTGACCCTGCAGGGGGGTGTACCGGTTAGAGATGCGGACCACAGCTGCTCTCCATGCTCTCGCGGCCCATCTGTCAAACGGAACAGGGGTTGGGGACCCCTGAGATAGACTATCATAAGAGAACCTAGGTGATCCAGCAAACCTGGAATAGATCTACTCTAGGACTGGAAACATTTGGCAGCTAATACATTTTTTTTTAAATTCTAGATTTGCTGGATCAGCCAGGTTCTCCCATGACAGTATATATTGAATGACCACTGGGGTTCAATTTAGGATTTCCTTAAACCCATCCATATACTGATTTGTATCCTGAAGGTCAGGAAGTAATATTCTCATAAGGGCGACACCACTTCCTAGCACCATCCTAATAAAACATAGCCCCATCAAACCCCTTTGCTGAATTTGCTCTGCAGTGATTTCGCTAAACAACATGCCTCCCTGGTACTACTAATTGCCCCAATCTTGAATTTGACTTGTTATTCATTTTTTTCATTCCCAAGAAATGCAGAAAGTTGAGTGGGAAATGCAGAACTAGAATCTGAACGAATCATAAAGGACATAGCAATAAGACAAGACAGAGTAAATGGTGCCTTTCACTGTCCAATCAGCAGACTGAGGGTGGAGAGAGGACACCACCATCACCACCATGTTCTATGCATTTTATAACTGTATCAAAGAAAGTTAAATCTATATATATAAAGTTTGGCTACGTTACCTGTCTGAAAAAATTTCTGGTGCAGGCAGACATTCCTAGGCTTCTGAACCTTATACTGGCTTGGAGGAAGCATGTAGTCTGTGATATAAATCACAATATCAGGTTTTGAAAGGCTTTCTTGTATAGGTTGCAATTATATATGTGAAATAGAGCAGCCATATTTGTTCATTACAGATGCAGGTGTGGTTCCTTGATTAGCCCTTCTGCCTAGCGGTCCATTTTCCATAAGGACATCCCACCAACATCATTTTATTCTTTGTTTTACTTACCTTTGTGAGATGTATGGTGGCTGGTTACACAGGACATAGGGTCGAACTTCCATTGGGACACCTCGAAAGCATTTTTGTATTGCTTATTTTACTTCTTAACAGATGTCTTCTGGCTGGTCAAATAGGAGACTGAATACTCTTCCATTTTTGCTAGGTGGTCCTGGATGAAGTAGGAAAAAAGGTTGACATAGCATCGGAACTGTTTCTGAATCAATACACTACTAGCCGCATCACTCAACATGGAAGCCTGTAAATACAGGGCGTCATAGCTCCACCCCTGACCCCTGAACTTGGACCCGATTTAATAAGGCTCCCAAGGCATGAGAAAATATACTATCATGGGAGAACCCATCATACAGCAAACCTGTAATAGATTTCTTAAAAATCCGTTCTTAGTTGGCAAATGTTTTCAGTCTTGGACCAGATCCATTTTAGGTTTGCTGGATGACCCAAATTCTCCCATGAAAGTCTGTCTTCTCCAGTCTAGAAATCAGGCCAACTGAGTGCAGGGTTGGCGAGGTGGAGCCATGACACTCTATTTACAGGCCTCCAGGTGAAGTGACACTGGGGGTTTTTCAACCCAGAAGACTAAGGATATCTTGTAGCAAAAAGAGGTAGCGTGGGGAACACATCCACATTGAAGTGGTAGCCTATTAAAAATTAAAGAAGATTGGGGCAAAAGGAAGGTGCTGCTGGGAAGGGAGTATTTAAAGTGAACCTGTTGCTTTGTCCCGCACAACCACATTAGATTTCAGACTTTTTTTGAGTGGACTGATCCTTTAGGGTAAACAGTAAAAAAAACTTTATATTAGAAAATTGTTCCTCTTTAAAGAGGCAGGCCATCAACAATATTACATTTCTGTCAGAAAGCTGTCATTATAATTTACATATTTCTATGCAAAGCTTCAAATGTCAGTACAAAGCGAGACATCTTGTATTACATTTATATTTGCTGTGAAATTGAATGTCACGTTATTCTTTATTTAATCTTTCCATTACTACAAACGACACTCTTAGGAAGCGTCTACCAAATACACAAATATCATATTTGCCCAGGCAATGTATCAAACAATGCTGCCCGCAATGTCTTGTATGATTGTGACGGATGGGTCATGAGTGAATAATGAAATGAATGAGGAGTGATTCAGCCCCACATTTAGCCATGTGACCCGCTTTGCTTTAATTTGCCACTAAATCAAATCACATGGTTTTGTTTTTTGGTAAATCTTTATTTTTGAATGATTTTATAAGCAAATTTGGGTGGAAGGGGGGGACAGGCAGTAAAGCCGTAAAAAAAAATTGTAGCCGAACACAGATCATTTTTAAATCTTTATTGGACAAATAAAAGTTTCTTTTCAAACTGAAATTTTAATTATAAAACAGACATTTCTTCAAACATAGTCTCATGGGAATCTTTCAAGTCTTATATGTTTCAATGACAGTAATGGATTCCCACCACATTCGCTCCATGTGTGAGGCAATGTCAGATTCCATGTTTTATAAATAGAGGTGGGCTCATTCAAAAAACCTCTAAGCAGTGGGAAAAGGGCAGCAACCCAGTTCGGCCAATAAAAATCTATTCCAACTATAAGAATGTCCCAGATTTATCCAACATTTACCCAAAATGTACACTTTTCAGTGGACTAATTTGGGAAAGGTGAAAAGTCTGATTGGTTTATTTGTATCTCAACATTGCACAGCTTGATTCAATGAATTACCAGTTTTGCTCCTCTTTTATTGGCCTCATGTTAAGAGTTCTCAGTGTACTGGATCAGAGATATTTATCATTCCAAGAGTACCCCAGACATTTATTGTTAACTAGGTCCTTCTCCCTTTGTTTGTAGGTGGCTCCGAAATCTCCCGCAGTGTCTTCTGATCAAATAAAGATCTTGGTGTAACTGTTTGCAGACAATCAGCTCCAGGTAAGACAGAATTCCACCAATGCTTCTCAATAGCTCAATTTCTGCTTACCAGACATAGCTCACTGTTCTGAGAAAATGTGGAGAATCTGATTGCATGTCATATACACAAGATACAATTGTGCTTTATTCATACACTTTAAAAATATTTGTGATTTCAGCTCTGTTAAAGTGGATGCCCCAATCGAACCCCAAACCTCTTAGTCTTAACATGGTTTAAATTGGTTCTACCTGGTTTCTGTAAAAATGATTTTTATTACTCAATGGGACATTTATTACCAAGCTTGAAAAACACTTGCAAATGCAACTTCTGGGAGGTCAGTGCTTATTGATGTAAGTACACCCTCAGAACTACATCTCAGAATAACCCAGTTGTTTGTATGGACAAATTTTTGGGAAACAAAAAACAGCATTGTTTGATTGGGAAATAAATCAATGTATGTATGAGGAAGGGGGCAAAGACAGGGAAGCTCCGTAGTCCAGTCAGCAGATATGGAAAAGAATGGCAAGGTGAACATGAGATGGGAACCAGATATTAATGTGTACAGCGGGCAGTGGCTGGTGGTTGGGTGGTTGGCTCTTGTAAGGCTACTCATACTGCAAAATGACCCTGTCAGTAGCCTATGCATAAAACTCAAACATGAAATAGAGAAGAGAACGGCAAACCCATGTATGAGTGTATAAAGAGGTCACACATAAAGCCTATGGGCCAGATTTAATAAAGCTCCCCAAGACTGGAGAAGAAAGACTGTCATGGGAGAGCCCAAGTAATCCAACAAGCCTGGAACTGATCTTCTCCAAAACCACAAAATTTTGCCAAAAATTAGCAAGGTATTTTGAAGACATTCATTTCAGGTTTGCTGTATCACCCAGGTTCTCTGCCTATTCCAGTCTTGTCGAGCTTTAATAAATTGGTCCCAGTGTGTTTCTCCAAGTTTTAAAAATGCCAAATGGGTGCAGAAGCAAACTAAAAATTGGTTTGGTACTCTCTCCTTTCTTCTAAGATCCATTGTGAGAAATAATCTCAGGACTAGATAGAAGGAAATAATATAGAATAATTATAAATATAGTCCATCTTCAATTTATCTAATAACCTCGTTCCTTAAATGGAACAGAGATACGTATTTATATTGTTGGTAGAAGCGTTATTAATGAAAAATATTGATTCTGCTACAGAAAGAGAAAAAGTTTAATCAAGCATATCCGCTTGACCAACCCAGTGGGAACTTGGGAAAAATTGCCAGGTCGTACCCAAAAGTATACTTCTGTCTAAAGAAGCCTGCTTGGAGAATAAATGAAGCTACCTAGCGTCATCCATCATCACTGAAAATAAAGGGAAGAGGGATGGTGCCTGCGTCTGCAGCGGGGGGATGGAGAATGTGTGAGGACAGTAATACTTAGAAAGAAAAATTACAAGCAGAGGAGGTGCGCATATTTGTGGCCATAGTGCCTACAGATTGATCATGTTCAGATATAGAATACACTGAAGCAAAATTGGAATCATCTGGTCAAATCTTCTGGAATGGACCACTAATAGATCCTTTTGATGCATCTCAGTAGAATTACAAAGCCTAACTGCCCCCACAAATGTTCCTTAGTTTGCCTTTTTTACTACTTAACAATATCAATTGCTTCCATAAAACATATGCGCTTCTTCATCTCATTAGTTCTTAGATATGGCAGCCGTATTGGTTTTCTTTGGTCAGGCCTGAAAGTGGCAACTTTAAAAGCTGAAATTTTGCTGGTTGAGGTTTGAATCTCCCTTAATTGTATCCTTTACCGGTGAAAAAAATAAACAGAATACAAAGCTTTTAGTAGACCTGTAGTGTTTATTCACATCATTTAGTCTTCTTTGGGTTTCTGCCAGTCATCTCTGCATTACCTAAGGGTGCACCGAACAGTACAGAAGGCCAAGCTGGAACAGAGCAGAGTTTCCCTTTCTTCTTCCAGAAAGGGTTTGGTCCTCAATAATACAAAGACAGCTGGCTTAATGAATTCACTTCTTCCAATACTACAAAGCCCACTTTTTTTTTTAGGTACATAAGGTCATCATGGGCTCTCCATGCAGAAATGTTCTTGTACAGAACAGTTTTAATGAAAATGAAGCTCTTGGTAAAATATGCTGCATTCGTATCATGAGTCACGTTCTTGCCAACACTTTTCTGTGGTCTTTAGAAGATTTTCATTTGCTGACACCACACTGAACGTGCTGTCATTATATTCTGTGATCTCCACAATACAGTAAAGGTCACAAGGTTGACTGGAAAGATTCACATACCTGCTGAGATGGTGGCTTACATTTATTGGAAGACTCTAGAGGTATTCAGAGAAGATCCAGATCCTTATGTATATTCATCATGAAAAAAATATGTGGAGTGCTAGAAGAAGCTTTTACTATGAAATGCTAGTTCCCTGGATGTGTCAGGGTTGTATAAGTACAGGCATTCAGCAAATAAAAGAGAAAAGTCATAATTCTTTTTTATATGTAAATGTTCCGGACAATAAGTAGCTTAAATCAAAGTTTAATCTGTTCATATTTTGTCTTCTCTTTGGTTTAATGACATACCCTTCTTTAGACACAGTGACCTCACTGGGTTTCTGTATTTCTCAATGGAATAATGTTGAATGGGAGGGCTGGGAAGGTGCCATACATTTGCTTTCTGAAAATATCACAGCTCCCTGTATCAACAATTCTCCTTGGAGTCCTGATGCAAGTATTGGGTTGGGTCATAGTAGGAGTTACACACATCAAAATGCATTGATGGTTGGATGCAAATTTTGATAAGTGGGAGTTCTTAGTTAGACTATCTACATGCAGAGTGCCCTAGGTAACATAGGATGCTGAGTCTCCATCATTCAATCAACTGAAAACCAGTAAATGATAGAGGTGGGCCAGGGACAGTCCAGCTGGGGAAAGGGCTAGATGGTGTTGGAGATCCTTCAAACAAAAAATGGGGTGGGCGTTATCTGGCTTGCCAGCTTCCAATGCACACTGGGAGAAGTTCTCATTGTGCAGTGATATCAAACTAAGCAGTTACCATGCAGTTGAAAAGCCAGGACAATTATGCAAGACTATAGGGAAGGCTGGAGGATTTTTTAATGCTAAATGGTGCAATAAGATGTTATTAGGACATACTAGTCACACACTATAATAAAGGTGAACAGCACTATAACAACAATACCAAAATAATGGAATAAAACTTTTATAGAAATAGAAAAATGCATGTATTTGTATCCAAGTACAGTGAATGGTTGATATATATACACATACACACACTTCATTTTCATATCCTGACCATAAAGAAAGAAAACAGCTCTACATTCCCTAATAAACAGCTGAAAGCGGAATGTGAATACTTGAATACACTTATGTGGCGTACTGATTGCAGTGCGTTGGCCGCAGGGTGACTATGCAGATAGAAGCCTGTTATTCTTTTCATGTATAAACATTCTGACTGCCACAAACAAAGCTGCTCTACATACATGTCCAGACCTTTTTTCTGGAGTCTGTTTTTCGAACAAGGTTTATTCAGAAAATGCCTGGCATAAAAATCACAATTCATTTAATGATGCCGCTGTACGGTGGGCATATGACAAACACAACATATGGTAACTCAACCATTGCATAAAGTGAGCAAGAATATTCTGCATGGTATTTAGCACCACAATAGAGTCTAAGCCCTGGATGCCAATGCCTGTATATAAACCAGCCAGAACTTCATGGAGCTCTCCTTGGTGCTGAAATACTATAACTGCATCTGTAAGGTTAAGCTTGGACATGCTGGGGGATTCCAAGTGGCTATTTCAACCCCCATTATGAAGGCATGGTCCATCATTGTCACCATCAGGAAAGCCTTTATTAACTCTGGTTGTGGGGGAGCTCCAGGGAACACTGGAAACGAAGGCGTATTCTAATATAATAGCTAAAAGGACATCACTTACAAACGAGAATCCTTAGCCAAAATTTTCATTTGCTATGCATTGCATTTATAGCAAACAGGGAAATGAAATTGACCTCAGCTGATCTTCCATCAAAATACTTAGATGATTCACTACTTGAAAATGCGGATCATTTAAAAGCAATCAATGCCAGAGAATGTTACATATTTGTGATTATATTGTCCATACGGTGAATATTAACAGAATTCCAGGTTCTGAGTAATAAGAGGCAAAACAAAAAAAAAATCAGTGCAGTTTTGTTATTTTGGGAATACATAAAAGTCAATAGGGACAGCAAAAATACATTTTAGGATAATTATCTGGACTTTAAAGAGGCCTAAGGGTTAGAGAAGCTGCTTTAAACTGTGCTGCACCTTTATTTGTGCCAAAATATAACACCCCTCCCCATTTTTAATTTCCTTTAAAAACAGGAAGAAAATGACAGTACAAAAAAGTCAAATAAAAAATGTAATACAAAAATTGACAAATAATGATCCAATACAAAGGATATCAATTATTATACCTTAGCTATTAATTGTAACTAATATTTGCTGCTCTCTGCACTACACATCACACGCAGTATCCCAACACATTCAATGAATCCCCAACCGTCACAAGAGAAAATTCCTCAAAGTAGTATTTGTTAACCTTCTCCACACATCCACTGAGAAGCCTATGGGCGTTACTCCTCTCCTCCATTTAGGGATTTCTATTTTCAGTTTATCGTTCTTATGAAGTGTGAAATGGGAAGGACCATACTTACTCATTGTATGTACATGTAACTTGTTATCCTTTATACCTTGCTTACAATACAATTTTGAATTGCTGCAAAGAAACCCCAGCTTTTCCTTATCTATGCTTTAGTTTACTTGTCTTTGGGGGCGGCGAAACCTGACATACTAGGAGGATGCATTAGTAATATTTTTATCTTTCATTTTGTATTAGTTGTAACAGTATATTCACATCATCTGAGTCTATAAGCACAGATCCCAGAATATATAAATGTATTTTACTTCTTCAAATTTGTCGCCAAATAAACAAGTCCATAATGGAAATGTAGACATTGTTCTAGACCTGTAAATGCTGAATTTAGCAAAACACATTATATACACAAAGAAAAAACCACCCCACCCCCCAAAAATGAAATAAAGCAAAAAAAGAACCTTATCTGACAATCATCTCAATGAGCAGAATCTCTCCTTACAAATCTAATATGGGGTTAACAGGGGCATAGGAGACTAAAATAGCAAATGTTTGGGGGAAGGGTTTTTCATGAATGCAATGAATCTTCCAAAAGGTTATTAGCAAAAAAAAGTTGTTGCACAATCAAATAGTCTATTTTTTTCATTATCATATACCTCTAAATTGGGTGAATTAAAAAAAATCATCAATTGTCCTTTTATTTCTTCCATTCCTATAGCAGCAATTCTTTGTGCTCTATCGGTCCTTTGCTATATATGGAATATATTGGGAGTCACTGCCCCGCCCTGATTGCTCCCCATTTCCCCAGACTGCAGCCCCTATGATTTTTATGTGCCATATTGCAGAATAAATCCTTGCAGTAAGTAAAGGGTTACGGGCCTGGAAGGTGGGAGTGCATTTGGTTATGTTGCTTTGTACATGTCCTTGGCAGTCGCACACAGGGTTCGGTCACAGCGGGGAATATCCCTGTCACAGGACTCTATCAGGCGTCCTGCGCACTTCATTTACATAATGAGGCCGATTTGCATAGGCAACTTGCGTGGTGATTGTTTATTTGTTTGGATTGCAGCCAGCACCGCTCTCCAGATCTATACCATCTCGCCAGTTGGCAGCATCTCTAATATTGGTTCATTGCTACCACGCAGACTGATGGGTTAAAATCCACCGGTTTTATTTCCAGAGAAGCTCATAGTCAGGACTGTTCTCAGCGGCAGTCCCCCCATACCGCCCATTTCTAAATGTTAATGATACAGGCATTATGGGCCTCGGGGCTCCTCCGTGTGATGGTCACACTGCTCAGCTGACTAATCATTTACGGTTATTTCTGTTTTTGACTGCCAGTGCCGTCTACATATTCTTTAATGGGCAAGAACAATCGCGGTAATGTCTACCTAACTACAGAAAAAAATTGTGCTATACATTTATTCACACGCAGTTGCACTTCCTGCTGTCAGAGCTTTGCCATACGGCTATAAAAAAAAATGGACTCCAGGATAAATATATATTTATAGCCTTCTGCTGTCAGTGGAACTTTTGCTTTCTCTGTAGGGAAGTAGTGGTCTTAACACAGAGGTCCAATATGCTTTCTTCTGAGTCAGACCTTTAGCTCAGTATTTTGCATGCTCTGTGGGCCCCAGTGCAACCCCCACCAACTCCATTACATATTGGCAGCTGTGGGGGCCCCTGCCTGGCTAAGGAGGGTCCAGGGCTCTCTTGCAGTGGCACAATGTGCATCTCTCTATGTCCACCCTAGGCTCCATGCAGACTTCTCTAGTTTCTCCATACGAAACTATACTAACTATAATGAACACCTCTGCAATGACTTGGAATGCCAAATGCAAGCCAGGTCTTTTCATACATCAATTTATGGACTGAATGAACAGAAATTCCTAAGACAACAACTAGCAACTCAATGATCCTAGCACTTAAAAAAAACTTTAACCTCAGTAAACTTAGCGATCGTATCTCCAACATGACTCCAGCCAACGTTTTCTTTAATCTGCGCTTGTGTGTTGAGGTTCCATTAGTTCCCAGGGTAACTAGGTTTGGCTAATCTTAATGCCACCTCTTGTAATGTCATCAGGATGCTGCAGTCTTCTGACGCGTGGAAGGTTCCTGCTCCAGGTTCAGGATGTGTTCCCATGACCTTGGTCCCCCAGTTCCATTTTGTAGACAGGAATAAAGACTTGTGGTTGGGTGCATCACATGACCACATATGCAGGGCTTTTGGCTGGGTTTTTGTAACTAGTGAATATTTAGAACAGCAACCAGGGTTCCTCCAGGCATTGTTAGGGGTTCCCTGAGCAATTTGTGCAGTGTCAGTAACCACCAACACAAATCATTTTTTTGGCAATCTATAAAGGTGACAATCTTCCCTGGACCACCAGGCCAACGTACTGTAAGCTGTGGATATTATTGTAAGGGGCTCCCTAAGACCTGAGCGTTATAAGTGTTCCCCCCATGTTAAAAGGATGGAGAAAGGCTGATTCAGAACTAAGTGGGATTTATAAAGAATAATGAGGAGACGTCCAGACATTAGTGTTCTTCCTCTTTCCCACCTTCTTCCCCAGAGCCTCATTGATTATCACTGATTACTGGCAAGTTGGCTTCCTTTTGTTTATATTTAGATCTCTTTGTATGACCCCAGAGTCCTTCTGAATTTTTTTTTATATATTACAACACAATAATGCACTGCTCCCAGTTTATACTGCACTGAGCAGTACATAAAAAATTATACGAGGCCTATTTAAAATTTTATGTAATAGCTTCCTGATGACAATTACATTTCTGTTGCGTCTTCGAGATAAAGCGTACGAGATAAAATGTTCAATACAGAAGCCAATGATTTTGGCTTTGAGAACCACTTACTGTTACAACGCTTTCAAAAGGAGAAACATAAAACCCATGCAGCTTTTCCGAAAACACAGCACACAGTACCGCTGCCCGGCCATAAACTAGGGAAAGCACATTGTAACGTGATGAGCAATCTCCAACCATTAAATTCGATAGGCCACGAAGGGTTAGTTTTATAATATAAGCCTATCAACCAAAAGCAGCGACCACCAAATATGTTATTGCTGCAAATACCAGCGCCATGCCCACCCGCTATTTTACTTGCCACCGGTCCTGTTGCCTAGACAGATTGCAAGTCAAAAGAAAAGCGCTCTCGAAAACACGGCAGCCAGGGAGCTGTTGCCAGAGCATAATTACCTTCACCAAAGGCTGCTTTTGTTTTAATTAAAGGTACAAACGAGCTTCCAACAGATGGGAGATGTTTGGTGTTATGGGGAGAAACGGCGGATTGTGTTAACTCTTTCTCGGGGGCTGGGAGGAAGCAATCAGTTCTGGGAGTCTGGAGTGAGGTTAGGATGCTACAATGAAAACCTGAATCTGTAAAGCCCAATTAAATATCATAAGCTTTAGTTTTATTTTAAAAAATTTAAAAAAAATAAGAGCAACCAAATTATGCAAACGGGCTTTGAATGTGAAGAGAACACCCATCTCATGGATCAAAAGTGCTTGCAAACTGCACTGCAGGTTATTTTCCTCTAATCTCTTGGGTTCTACTGGTTGGAGGATCAATCAGATGTGACCCCATGGTAAAAAGGACAATAGAGGCCGCAGTAAATGTTTCAGCATCCTTGCATTACAGTGGAAATCATGTGTTTGTATGAGGAGCAGGGCATGTAGTCACAGGAAGTAGTTGAGGAAGCGTAGGACATCAATCTGGTAACCGGAAACTAAAAAGCATTAAACGTCCTAGCTGTATGGCAGGCTTCTTGTACAGCAGAGCTTATAGTTGGAAAGGTTATAACAGCAGAAGGAGCCAAAATTGTTCATTCCAATAACAAAGATTCTAATAGGAGAAGGCAGCAGAATGGAAGAGAAATGAGCTAATATTGCTTCTTCTTTTACTGACCATTCCATCTGTAGGCATTACCCAACTGCTGAAAAGAAAAAGAAGGTCTAACGCCTTGCCAAAAAGTTTTGCTGCATGGTAGAGGTCTGCACAACTCAGGACTGGATTGACAGAAATATAAATGAATTAGCTCAGTGAATAGATGAGTTTTATGCTATTGGGTTGTAATGGATCCTCATCATACTTTGTGCCATCTGCGTAAAGAAGGTTTACCAGCCCTGTGGCAGTAACAACGTAGCCGGGACAGTTAAAAGACAGGTACAGACAAAACACCCTGATCAGTTTTCATTCAGGTAATCTGATGGCACCTTTGTTATGAAGGCTGTATAGCTCGATGCAGGAGAGAATTATTAAATCAGAAAAATATCCCCAATTTTTGGTCCGTAAGAATGCAAAACTAACAATGCAATGAGCAGGGAATCAGATGATCATTGATGTCTGCTTTTCTTTAAGTATATATAATCTCTAAATTACATTTTTGAAAACCATTGTGCATCATACACAGGTGCCATCTATTTAAGGTTCTTTGTAGCCACTTCTCATCCAGATGCATGCAGTGCAGAGGAAGACTGAATGCCATTGCTTGGGACTGGTTTCCTGACAGTTACAACAGTGGACTATGCATGCATGATTTTAAAACAGCCACATTAAGCCACTTGACAACACAGAAACACAATTAGGAGACAATTGGGAGAGTGTTGTCACCTTATAAAGAATAATGCCTGAACAAGAACTGTTATAGCCACATCCTTGGGTGGTAAATCTCAACTCCAAGTTATCTCAAACAGCTTTGTCCAAATGTCAGATGTTTAAGACACATAGAACAACATTAGCCTTGATGTATATTTACTGCTTTTTTGCCTGCTTTGAACCCTTGTGATCTTTTGTGGTTCTCGTCTATTCAAAACGTCAATATACAAGAACAAAACCTGAACCAGCAGCACATGTACACAGTGCACCACAATGCATAATGTGTGTGCTTCAGTCTGCTGCAGTGCGGGTATATTGGAACCTCCTGTACTTCTATGTTGAAGTGCCATTTTAGGTAAAATAGAGGTTTTAAAATTAATTGTATAAAAACAAAGCATGACAAAATGCTCAGCAGGTTGGAAAGTGAAGCTTGTTATTAGTCGCTCAATGGGAATGATCCCCAATGATGGCAAATTTGCAAAAAACAACATATAAACCCACAATGCTATGCATGTCAATAATTGCAGAGCTAGACTGACTGCAGATGTGATCATTTAAGGATCTCATACCTACTGGCCAACATAGGTGGATTTGTGCATAATACTTTGTTGACCAACAACATCTGTACATTATATATTTGTAGCCCTCACCCCCAAAGGGGCAGCCAGTTTATGCCCAGGTGCCTCCTAATTGTGTGGCAATTGAAACTCTTGTGCTCCATTTTTCGTTTATTGTAGTTTAAAAGCAAAGTTAGGGTAGCACAGTGTCAAGATAGCAGCTGTTCATATCCAGAAGCATTGCATACAGGCAGCATTTACAGCTAACCTTTAGCATCCTTGCTGAACTCATAGGGAAGTGTGAAAGAAGGAACAAGAAGAGTGGGCACCCTCTGTAAACGACAGTTCCGAATTCAGCACCAACGGGATCATGTCATACGTATCTCTCCTCGAGTCCCATTCTTTAGCTTTTTCCCAGCGAAGCCAAGTTCTTAGCCACTAGGAATCTAGCTTTAGTGGTCCAGTCTTCATGCCCCCCCCCCCCATTACCCCAACCTTGTCATGCCCCAGTGGCAGGACCATTCTGCCCTGGCTGCTTTGGTTTTTTCAGTAATCCATGGTTAGAGCCTCCTTATCTCTCCACATATTTATCTTGTGTCAGAGGCCCACCTAAAAAGGCCCAAACACTTTCATAGGCTCAAGGATGCAACAAGACCACAATTGGTTACTGCCCTACTAAGGCCTGGGTTCTTCCACAGTGACAGAAAATAGCCGACCATTACTCTCTGGCGCAAACCAATTCTAGAACTGTCCTGAATGCACCCCTTAACATTTATAGAGACCTTTCTATACTAAAGGGGTGCTATATATAGAGAAGGAGAGAGGGATTGAGATTGACTTAGGCATCAGTATTTTTTGGTGGAGACTATCAAGGCCACAGTCTTCAAGGTGGTATAAAAGTTCTTGGTTAACTAAGTAGGCTAGGCATTTTACATGAATGACAACAGAAAAAGCACTGTGCATATGATGTATGTTAACATTCAATAAAATATGTATTTCACCACATGTTACTGCAATGCTTAGGTCAGGTGGAACAAATAGTGGCAATGGTGTGCAGTAAATCAGGACAAACCCAAAAAGACAAATATTCAAAAAAGTGGGTCAAATTTAGATCTATAGGGCCCCACACTAAAACACAAAACAATGGCACCATCCAAGTCTGACTTGTTAGACATAGATCTCCTTTCTCCCCTTCATGATTTAATCGAGCGGCCATAAAAATACAGCGATCTGCCTGCCCAGCTCAGCAAACCGGAGAGAGCGACCCATTAAATCATTTGGAGACAGCCGCATACTTTATCATCTAGTACGAGGACCAGATGCTATTAGAATTGAGCAAAAGGGAGGAGGCATTAACTCTTAGGCAGGAAGAAAAGGAAGAAGGGAAAGAAAAGTAGCAGTAACTTGCAAAGTTACAAAACATTAATACTTTACCATTGGGCATTTAATGTACTATCCAGGTATATTGTGCCCACATCTTTCTTAATGCTGCAGATAAGATCAGAATGACAACCTTTGTCACCTTTGCATTAATTGCAACTGGTGACAATACCCAGTTCAAATACTCATCATCCATCATGTTGTTGAGTAGAATACCAAATTATATTTAAAGGGATGGGAGTTATTCTACTGATAGCTAGTTGGGGAACCTAACAGACAATCTGAGGGTACAAATAGGTATATGGACTTTTGTACATCAAAGACTTAGAATTGGAACCTTGGAGAATTGGAAAAGGCTTGATAATAGCTCATAGGTCAAGATCTCATGGATAGGTTCCAGATACCCATCATCTGCTTAGTTAAAATCCACCAACTATTTAGCCAATTTAGTTTTAGCATTAGTCCATGCGTATGGTTCGTTAGTACAAAATAATTCTGATTGGTCCACATACCTAATTCGCCTTACTTTTAATAAGTTGGATGGGGTGTTGTAGAAAAAAGGACATTTTTGACTCCCAACCCTAAAGTCTATGTGGGGATACTTGTGACTACTTCTAATCTATATCATAACATATCATAGCATCAGAGTGAGAGACAAAATGAGCATTCTAACTAAAAGCAAAAAAAAAACTAAAAAGTTATTTTAAGGCACTTTTAACCCAAAAATCATATGGTAGTAAAGGACTATTAAGAAAACAAATTGTGTGATTTCAGTTGGGCTTAATAGAAGAGGAGAAATGTATGTATTCTACCTACTGATTTTACTAGCGCATCATCCAGGAACTGTATCCGGCCTTCCTCTATAATTACCAACCCGTCATCTCTTTACCCCTCCACTTCCCCGGCCATTCTCCTAAGCACACTATATGTATCATTCTGCCTCTTAAGAGTTCTTTATTAGCTAATACCGCACTATATCTGCTATCTTGACCTCATCTATGGTAAGGGGAGAAGAAGCACAGTATCTGCGAGTCTGACCTCAACTATGATCTGGGCATAAGAACATGAGCAGATGAAGAATTCAATTTACCAGAATAATTTAACTCCATTCTTACCAGCCAGTAAAGTTCCACAATCCCTATATTTTATATATATATATATATATATATATATATATATATATATATATCATACCAGTTAACTATAACATAGGAAACTAAAATAAATCTTTTATCAGGACAAACAAATCTAGTAAAATATATTATTAGATTGAGTCTATCTGGCAAAGTTATTTCTTTGTAAGGTGAGTGCAATAAGTACCTGAATTAGGTACAAGCTCCATGAATGTGACTATAGAGTACTAAATAGAAGCATTGAGACTTTAGACAGGAAAATCCTTCAGAAACAGTTGAATAGAAGCTCTAAAGGGCATATTATTTCTGGATCAATAGCTTAACATGGCATGGTAAACAGCTCAGCAGGGAATTACTACTTTCTTTTTCATTGTTTGGAAAACTGAGTGGTGTGACCCCTAAATTACAATGTTTTGCAGAGAATATAGATCATCCCTTTCTACCAAGGCTTTTCACATATTAATAATCAAGGCCAGCATGCCCTTCTTGAAGAATAGGTAGTTAGATACCACTATTTTCACCACATATCCAAACAAAATGTTTCATTCATCACTGAAGGTTTAGTTGTCACCACCATAAGAAGGTACTGGACAGGCATAAAGCAGAGCTTTCACATTTTTTCAGCTGTCCTCCACATTTTTGGTGTCCTGAGTCTGGAATGCTAAAGTGAAAAATTTGATGTTTTTTAAAACCATTGATCTTTGGCCCATGCTGATCATTGGCCTTCTTTATGCTGCCTCCTGGGTTCCTAGTCGCCAGTAACCATACCCAGGGTAGCGATAGGTCAATAGAAAAATAAAAGAAGCATAGGGTGAACC
>NC_092860.1:14867118-14867882 GCF_032062135.1 Pyxicephalus adspersus
GTGACAATGTGGGGACAAACTGCAATGGAGAGATATGGTAGGTGGCAGAGGGGTACTTTGACAGATTGGCATTGTGATGGAGAAGGTCATAGAAGGTCTGGTCTGGATAGATTAGTGAATGGATGTGGGGGGAGAACTACGACTGGGGTACGAAGTCATTGGGAAGTGATTGGAAGGATTAAATTGGTGGTGGTGGAAGGATGCATTACAATTTGTAGGAGAGTTGGTGATGAAGGGATGAGCTTTATTGAAGGGGTATGGTGGGTGGTAGAGGGTACTTTGACAGAGGTGGGTGTTTGTGATGACAAGGTGCAATAGTAGGTTTGCTCTGGATAGAGTAGTGCTTGGATGTGGGGGGACATTATGACTGGGGTATGACGTTATAATGCAGGGAAGTGATTGGGGGGTTACTATGGTGGTGGACGGATGTATTGCAATTGGGAGGAGAGTTGGTGATAGAGATGTGCTTTACTGCAGGAATATGGTGGGTGGTAGAGGGGTACTTTGACAGAAATAGGTGTTTGTAATGGACAAGGTACAATTTTAGGTTTGCTCCGGATAGCGTAGTGCTTGGATTTGAGGGACACTATGACTGGGGTACAAAGTTCTAGTGCACAGAAGCAATTGGGGGGTTATTATGGTAGTGGACGGATGCATTGCAATTGGGAAGAGAGTTGGTGATGAAAAGATGAGCTTTTTTGAAGGGTTATGGTGGGTCGTAGAGGGGTACTTTGACAGAGGCGGGTGTATGTAATGGACAGGGT
>NC_092860.1:14868386-14893329 GCF_032062135.1 Pyxicephalus adspersus
ATGCTAGCACTGGGATACAATTGGAGGGATGCATTGCCACTGGGAGGAGAGGTGGTAATGAAGCGATGGGCTACAATTTAGGGAGATGGTAAGGTGGGCACGACAGGGATGCCATGAAGAAGTGTGAAGGATGTGCTGTGATGAGGTGAAATGACTGGGGGCGATGGTTACCATGATTTGAGAAGGACAGGGGGTCAAAACGAATTCTTTAGGCATCCTGCCTAAAGAAACAGCTCAGCTCAGCCTTCCATCCCCAAGCTTCTTGCTGGTCCACCAACATGCAGTTTTCTTAGTAATAGGGGAGATGACTGGTTTGTTGGCACACACTACAAAGGTCGGGGTACAACGGTCAATAAACTGATCCATGTTTATGATAACCTTTAAATTGGGATTTTTCATTAATAAAACCCTCGACTCATGAAATGCTGGGTAAATGGAGATATTTAGTACAGACATGACAACCAGAGGATATGGCTTTTACCACTGATAAACGATGTGTATTATGATTCTACTAGTACAAAAACTGGTAGACAAAATTAAATAATTACTGTAGTAATTACAGTTGTCAGTGCTAATTTAGGGTATTTCTTCTTGTTAGGCGTATCAGATTAGGAAAATGCTGTATGGGTATATGTAATTACCAAATTATTCTGTCTACTAATTGCACCACATCAACACAAAAAAAAAAGCATGATGGGGAAAAAAAAAAGCTAAAAGGCTCACCTAAGTCTCCACGGCAACAGATGAAGCCTGTAGGCCTGGCTCCACCATGGAGATGTGGTTGCCATGGAAACCCTCGAATCAGCCCTATTATTAGTTAATGGGCCCAGCATTGTAGTGTTACAATATTTGTTTTGAAGTGGAAATTACAGAGAAGGTTGAGCTGAACCATAAAACTACCAGAAAACGTCAGAAGGACAGAGGGATCTCATGTTATGATTTCCAACAAATATATAAAAAAAAAGACTTAATGGTAGAAAAACAGCAGTTCCCTGCACTAGGAAATACTATTGTACTATTATTTAAAAACTGTTTTTATTTTAAAGCATTATAATGTTGGGTCTGTAGGTGCAAAAGTATTTTAGGTTGTGTGATTTGTCATAAGATTTTATAGCACTATTTTGTTTTGTAAATTCTGCAAGGCTTCATATTAAAGGTGGACTCCAACCTCTAGTATTGCAGTTTGCAGACTTCCCTTCTATACCTAAATTACTTGCTTTGACTTCTCTGATTTTAAATTGGTTACTCTGATTTTTTGATGCTCACATGGTGCATTAGAAGCTGCATCAGGGCAGATAGCCCTTCCCTTTTCCTGGCTGGAGGACGTCCAGTATCAGCTGGGTATTTCCTTACTAGCCCAACAGACCCCTTATATTCACTGACTTTCAGTTCTTTCAATCATGGAGGTTTGGCGTTACATGTGAGCTTACCGCAGCTTACCTTCATGGCTGTATTTCTCAACCAGAGTTCCTTCCAACCCTAGGGTTCCTCCAGAGGTTGCTAGGGGTTCTATGAGCGATTTGTGCCTCTCAGGTCAGTTTAAGGGACACCAGTGGTTTTTTGGCTATCTGTAATGGTGACGTTCTTTCTACCCACCAGCAATGTAGGAGGAATTCTTCCCATGACAACCACACTAACATACTGTGAGCTGTGGATATAGTAATTATAGAAGGGTTCCCTGAAGACCTGAAAGTTATTTCAAGGTTTCGCCATGTTAAAAAGGTCAACAAATACTGCTGTACAGGAAGCCATGCATAGCACCCTGTTGGCTTCTCCCACCAACCTTAATTTGTCTGCATTGTAGCTGCTTTTTAATGAAGTGGCATCATTACAATGTAAAAATGTTATTAGTAATTTCATTAGCATTTTGATTGCTGGGGGACCAAGAAAGGTTAGGTATATAAGCAGAACTTTAGCTTTACAATACCTAATAACTATAGGCATGAGCATATTTGTCATACTGTTGTTTATTGTAAGGTCTCAGTGCAGATCAGTGTGTTATTTGCTTTAGGTTGCATGGGGGAATACAAGGTCACTCTTTGTGAATTGAGGAAACATCACCATATGGATAGGTTTCTTTACAACATTGCTGTGATAATGTTGAAAAACCTTTAATTGAAGGTGGTTCTGGTTCATAATGGGTTGCATGTTGCAGGTTGTTAAAAGTGTTGTGAAGTGTGGATGATAAAAGTTATCCAACTGCCTAATCAGAAATTCAGTGGAGAAAACTGGACTTGTATCTTTGAACATCATTCATGGTTTTTGGACTCTGGTCTGAATCTTTTTGAGATTTGTAAGCATTTCTTCATTAAAGTGACAAAGGATAGCCTAGAACATGGGAAAGTGAGGCAACAGCTCCCCTAAGGGTTGAAAATAGGATTACAAAATATTTTTTTTTCCTTTTCTAGTTTTGACTATATTGGTACATACAAAACTTATATGCATTTATTGTAAAATATTATCCCTTCACTGGACGTGTGTCCCTATAGGCACCAGGTTCCTGGAAGTATAAAAAATGGACAGCAATATACCAATGGGTGAATTGTTAATGCTACACCAGGATTTAGTTCTTTATTTTTAAAAGTCAACATTTTAATCAAGTCAATATTTAAAAAAATAAATAATTATGTTTTAAAACCTCAAGAACTGATTCTATTGGTAAAAATACAGAGCCTAATCAACCAACATAACCTACCAGAAGTCTGAGCAGAAGAAGGTAGGAAGATAGCATAAATATAGATTTCACCAAGTTATACTAACACAATTTAAAAAAAACACTAAATTATTTGGTATGCATACATACCTGGACATAAGAGGGTTAGTTATTATTGGCCTGGAATTCCACTTTAAAATGGAATCATAAATACCCATGTTCAGATCAAAGAAGTAGCATTAACATCCTTTAATCCAAAAGCTCATTAAGCGCTCGTTAGAGAAAAGAGGAAAAAAATAGTCATTAGCAGGAGACAGACGTGTAATGAATAGCATATATAAATGATGCTTTATCATTTGAAGTCTGGACTTGGAGCAGACGTGGTATCCACCTCTTGCACTCCGTGCCATGATCCCTGGTGCTTCTCTGCCAAATTGCAAAATTAGAACATTCAAAGTGATTACAATGAACAGCTACACACAGCGAAGCGGTGCTTGTATTATTCTACACCAGATAGATCTACTTAGATTTGGTGGGATAAGAGGAGGCAATTTGATTCAGAAGTGTGACATTTTAAAAGGAAAATTACGGAAAGTAAATTTCTGCAATATAAGATTATGTTCATTTGGGAACATTTTGTTAATAAAAAGGACAAATATGTATATAGAGAGAGCATACGAGTGAAGGGGCATGCCATGATGAAATGTGTTGCAGTGCTATTCATTTATAATACACAAATATGATGGAGTCCATTGCAATGGGAAAAGGTTGCATGTCTGATTTTAGCTTTGTTGCAGTACATTTTTTTTGTTTTATGTATTATATATACATTCCGCTTACGGCTCTCACACAATGTGCAAGGGTTCTGCTCACCAAACATCTGGCATACCTCCTGCACAGTGCTCCAATTAACAAGGCTGTTCTGGGAGCACAAAGTAGCTGGGACTCCGCAGGGGTGGGTCAGCTACTGAGCTGTTTGCACAAGAGGGCCACCATCATGGTGTATGCATTACATCTACTGTTATATGCTGGGATACTTTACTTTTGGCCCCAAAGGGACTAGTTCACTTTAATATATTAAAGTTTACATGAGATATAATAATTGGCTTTAGATTTATTTTAAGCAAGTGCTGATTACTGCTGTAATATATTCATAATGATTTCAAAAGTGGCTTTATAGGTTCACCAAAACTATTCATGACCTTAAAAATAAATTATAGCCAACTAATCAACTAATACACAACATCAGAGCACGGATGCATGTTTCATATGGGAACATCTCATTAGGGATCCAGAGGCTACATGCTGTGGTGTGTTTGTATGTGACTACAAAATAAGGGTAATTAATAATACTAATTAGTACAAGGTATGATATCAATCTCTGTCATAGCACAATAACAACTCTAAACTAGAATGAATGGGTTCCATTTATAGCAGTCCTCCAAGATCTACCTTACCAATACTGATCTACGATGTGCATATATCGTCCACAGTACCAAACTATTATAGGGTAAAGTACCATCTTAAACCAGAATTTGAGCCAAAAAAATTAAAAGACCATTAAGACGTAAATGTCTATCCCCTGCAGTAATTCTCTTATGCCACTAGATGTCCTTAGTCTTCAAAATCCATGGTTTAATCCACCTCCTAACCCTGCCCCCGAGGAGAAGTCAGCATATGGCCTAGGCTCAAAGTATTACTGATCTGTACAAGGTGATCTACCGATGCTTTATTTGTGCAGACAAGCTTGCAAAGCAGAATTTAGGATTTCAAAAAAATACAAAAGCAAGGTATCTTATAGTAATCTATAGGATTTTACATACCGGTATCTATTCAATATAAAATCCTATTGGCTGTTATTGCCCTATTGAAAAAGGCTGCAAAAATACATGACATTCACCAGTCAGTTTGATGCCTGTAAGAAAATTTGTATTTCTATTGTTTCAATCCAATAACCGAATTGAAGAATGCATTTTCGCAATCTAGTCTAGTTTATCAAACATCCGGATCCTCCAGTCCTCAGCAGGAAATCCATGTCTGAATAAAACTGCCATAGTTTATACAGCCAATGTTATATTAATGGGTTCCCATTGCTTTTAAATCTCACAGCTCTGATGTGACAAATGTATGACTCATCCTAAATTTTTATGGAAGACCTGCTGAGCTCCATCCCCCACACACGTCTATGCATTCAACACCCTGAACAGGATTTTTTTAGTCTTTAATTCTTTTGTGATCAGAACATGCTCCCATATATACCAGCACCTGTGGTCAAGGCCAAACATGGCAATTACCCAACTGCCTAATTGATCTTTTAGTTTGAAATGACTAGATACATTCCAAATGCATAATAACAAAAAGTGTTCCATATCTTTTATTTTAGAATAGAATAGAGTAAAAAGGCATGACCTTTGCCAGCATGCTAAGAGAAGGACCCTTGCTTTCTGTAAGGAAGCAGTAGTCTTTCTGTACAGGTATGACACACCCCCTGCTGACTTGGACCAATAGCTGTGCAATCAGTGGATGATTGAGAGCGCACTAGCTATGACGGACAAGTAGTCTGCCAAACCTTCTCGGAGAGAACACTGCCTCCACACAGTATTCTGGCAGAGGATATGCTTTTTAGTGGTCTCTGCACCAGTATGCTTCTGCTGGCTTAGACAGAGCTCTTGCTCTTTGTTCAGTGGAGAGCTCTAGTGAAACTTCTGCAGCAGGACCACTGCTTCCAAACAGAACAATGCTCCTTCAGCTGTATGCAGAAAGGCCATAGGCTTTTCGGTGGAAGTAGTGGGCTATCAGCACCAATTTTGTATGCTTTTGCTGACTTAGCACAAGTCTTGCTCCTTGGTTGGTGGAGAATTCTAGCTTAAAACTTTAGGGTTATATCAGACCTCTTCAGAGAGACCATTGCTTGCACATAGAGAACAATGGTCCTTTTTTGCAGTATGCAGGTAAGGGTATAGGCTTTTCAGTGGAAGCAGTGGTCTCTTTGCACCAGGTTGGCATGCTCCTGCTGACTCTGACCAATAGTTGTGCAATTAGCTGAGCTTTTGATCCATATTCAGTGGAGTTGTAACCTACAGGGGGTTTGTTGGACCTCTGCACAGAGACCCTTGCTTTTATACAGAGTAGAAAGGTTCTTCTTGGCAGTGTGCTGGCAGGAGGTAGGCTTTTCTACTAACAGCTTTGTATTATCATGAATGTAAGTACTCCATTATATTTTGTTATTAATAAACATTTTACATGAAAACAGGCAACCTTTTTAAAACAATATTCCCTCTTCTGCTAAAACCTCTCGAGGACCATTCCACCTTTTCACAGCTCTTACAGGATAATGGTTTCATATCATAGCCTCAAATCGCCTTTTAATTATTAGCGTCAGGCTTTTCTATACAAGGCAAAATCCATTTCCATTTTAGCGTGCAATGATACAGCCACACACATACACTTAAGTGTTGTGTTACATTGTGTGTATCACTCCTCCTTTCCCATTGCAGATCCAATGCAGCCAGACATTGCACAGATCAATGTCTCTCATTCATCAGTTGAAATCCCATAATTGCGTGATTTAATAATACATTTCTAAAAGCTTTGCCTCTTGTCAGGAAATGATTTTCATTTAACAAGCCATCAGTTCACTGAGTGTTTTTTTATGCTTAATTGATGACTGACACATGCAGACTAAGCCCAAAATCTAATCATTTGCCTTCCTTTCTGTTTTAATAAATTGCTCATTGTAACAGTTTTCATTTCTCCCGAGAGCAGAACGCGGTCAAGGCAAGGTTACTACACGCCAAGGTTAGCAGGCGCCATGTGCACAGATGTCAGAAGATCAGAACAATGACAGGCATATAAGCTACATATCATGGAGTAGAATGGTTCGTTATGGCTCGGATGACGTACCTGTAAATTATAACGATATCTGGAGTCATCTAGAAATTAAGTGACCATGTAGAAGCACAGCGCCAGATCCCAAGTGCAGTTACTGAACTTTGAATTACGTTGTATTGGGTTTAATACTTTAATAATTGCTATGTCATACTGTATGTCTGAAGTTTTTCACTTATAATTTAAATGGACTTGTAACATTAAAGACAGCTTTCCAAGCTACTTTATCAGTTTTAAATTCAAACCAATGAAGTGGCTTAAAAAACTGTGTAACATCTTCTATACAAGAATGAGTTGATTTGAATGTGACTACTAATAGATATTTTTTATGGACAGGTCTAAAGGGAGGCAATCGATTGGAAAAGCCCAGTTACTATTAGGACCAGTAATGACCAGCTTCACCTGTAAATGCAAAATCAGCTTAAAGCAGATCAGATACAAGTCAAATAGGTCAACTGCACGTCAATTGCACCCATCAATTAATTGTAAATGATCTGCATTTGACCATCAAATCATTTCCAGTGCGATTAAAAGACATCCCTAACCAGATCAGCCAGAAGGCTACCTAGACACCTAGACAGCCAGAAGGCTACCGACCTAGGACTGGTGGATGTCCAGGGGGCCAGCTACAGCTTTTATGCTCCTGCAGTAAACCAAAGGGGATCACATTATTATTATTATTATTATTATTATTATTATTATTATTAAACAGGATATTTATAGGGCCAACATATTATGCAGCGCTGTACATTAAATAGGGATGGTTGCCATTGGTCAAGGTTGTCTATTTGCCTGTCAATATAAATGGGAAACACTTGTAGGCAGTTTGTGTTGAAAGAAGCAAGACATGCTATTAACAATTCAAATGGAAAAGTATCTCTTGTGCTACCTTAAGAATGTCCCCTTTTTGGTCGTAAAGTGACCCTTTCACTATAACTTCAATTGTATGTAAAACTGCAATGGAACAGGTTCTATACTTACTTTTTCTATGTGTTGAAATTGTATTTCCTTGTTGCTGCTTCCCAGATGCTGCATATATACCATACTAATGAATGTGTAGAATACCTGATCCCCCAGTTGTACATTGTAGATCCACAGTAAATTGCATGTCACTACAAGACAAACAAACTGGAAAGAACTACAGCATGCGGTGCGGTTAACAGACTTGACTGACCAGAAGGGTTGAATATTTGCAAATTGGTGGCATTTCAACAAAAAGGTTACCAAATAGGCCAAATTTTTGGAAAGGTTGCTAAAATCTGCTCAGCCTTAGCATTCTGCATAAGTTCCCTTGTGGGTTCCTCAACTTCTATCTTCCTTGTATCTATACAAGAGGCATGGCAAAGTTATAGGAAGACTTACCTCCTGTTTCCCTTATCTGCAAATGCTTGTTAGCTTGGCAAAAGTAAACTTTCCAGTTTATAAAGTGCTTGTAAGAGTTACTTTTGGAAGGATTGTTGGATTATGGCTGCACCTCAAACCACACTGTATGTCCATTATCACCCTAACCCTGAAAAAACCTGAAAGGCAATCATGGGTACAAAATGCAAGAATGGACAGACTTGCAGCCAACAACTGCTACTGACAGAATGGCCTCATACTAAGTGAATTCTGGATATTGTAAAGTGCAGCAAGCCGTTAAAAAACCCAGTGGATAGCCCTACCCACTCAAACAATAAAGTATAAAGAGTATGGTGATGCTGAGCCTGGAATTAAGCTTTAAAGACCATTATAAACCATCCATACAAGAATGCCCTATCCACCATATAACACCCTAGTGTTTTATTTCATTGAAGATTGTATAGAGTGGTCACCATGGTTTTTCCATTATCTTACTTAGCAAGAACAACAGGTAATAAACTACATTACAGAAAGACTCAGCAAAACTAAATCCACCATATTAATGCTCCTGACAGACTGCCTTATAAATGTCATTTTCTCCTTTACCCATAGAAGCACTTTAAATTATTTAACTTACACACAGCAGATAAAAGCATTGTCTTTTTATAAAAGTCATTAATATTTAACATACGAATACAATTGTTTAGGTTATGTGGCCATTTTAGGTAGAAAAAGCATTTAATAGAGTTTGAATAGGGAATAAATGACAGAAGACAAGTCTTCTTAAATCTCTGCCATAATCCCTCTTATGTATTTATATATTCATCCATCACAATAACAGAAGTAGATCTCAGAGAGATGTCACTTCCAGTATACTGCATGTTACATGCATGGCTGCTTGCATTGTTTACGAAGAGATAACTGTAAATTGAAATAAACATGTCATACTCTTCAGGCTTTTACAAGGCAATTAGTGAGATGTTTTAGAAGATTGAATTATCCTGCATCACTACACATGCACCATATACTGCAGGGCTGGAAAAATCCCAGGCGGCAGGCGGCAATTAAAAATGGTACCTAAAAAACTAACAATTTGGTCTATTAAAGGTAAAGCATAATTCTAAATATCTCTATTTACATTAATGGCCATTGGTAAGGCTGCCACCCTTACAGATAGCCAAAAAGATCAATGGTATAAGTGACCTGAGAGTGCTCATTGCTTAAGGACCCCCTAACAACTTCTAGAGGAAACACTACAGTTCCATGGAACCTTGGTTGAGAAACACTGCAGTAGAAAGTTCAATATATGAAAATCAATGCAAATACCAAAAGCAAAAATGGAGCTTACCAGTCTTACCAGGATGTAGTGGCTGCATTAGTTTTCTTCAAGCGTCTTTTAGTTTTACACTGTGACCCTGCCAGTAATCCACTTTCTATCTTAGGGTGACAATCCTCACAGTGTATAGCCCATAGGGCTATTTTGGCTATATGACTTTAAGGCCATCACTGGTGCTACAACTAGCCTGCTTATTGACATACCTCAGCAGAAACAGATCAGCTATTTTAATGTCTGTTATAATTTTTCTATTTCTCACCTTTTAACTTTGATCATTGTTTCTCCAGCCTCAGGGGAGAAAATGTCCCTGAAAGCCGCAACCAGCAACATTACCAACAAAAACGATCCCAAGTCCTTGAATTCACGAGTCTTTATTGGCAACTTGAACACAGCAGTGGTGAAGAAGAGTGATGTAGAATCCATATTCTCAAAATATGGCCGGGTGGTAGGATGTTCGGTGCACAAAGGATATGCTTTTGTACAGTATCTGAATGAGAGACATGCAAGGGGAGCCGTTATTGGGGAAAATGGACGCGTATTGGCTGGGCAGACATTGGGTAAGTAGAAACATCCAGGTAAAACAAAGATAATTTTTCTGATATAGGTTTGTCTTCAGGTAGACCCCCTAGGCCAGATTTTTAAGCAAGATCACTACAAGTATCATTGATTGGCCTGTCCACTAATTCTATTCTTGATTATCATCAGAACAATGCTAGGACTTTGGCTAGGCAACACTTGAATTGGCCACTGTGCATACATAACTCTACATATTAAAACAGCATGGTGGCTCAGAGGTTAGTTCTCCGGCCTTTGCAGCGCTGGGTCCCAGGTCGAATCTCGGCCAGGACGCTATCTGCATGGAGTTTGCAGGTTCTCCCCGTGTTTGTGTGGGTTTCCTCCCACATTCTAAAACCATGCATTTAGGTTAATCAGCTACACCCCAAAAAAATGACCTTAGACTGTATTAAAGACATATGACTACAGTAGGGGTATTACATTGTGAGCCCCTTTGAGGGACACTTAGTGGCATGACTATGAACTTTGCACAGCGCTGCTTAATATAATGGTGCTGTATATTAATAGGACTCCTTAGCATTCTGCACTCCATTGCAAAAGCTTGCTCAAACAAGAGAAGGATGTTATAGCAGAGGCTGAAAGGTCAAAGAGTGAAATAGCCAGCTTGTCTCCCGCTATCCCTAAAGGGACCTTGCTGAGACTAGAATATCAATAAGGGTAATGTTTGGAATTGCCCTTGTGCTGTAGGCTGATAACCTGTTTCTGATCACTAGTTTAAGGACAAAGCAAGCACCTCCTAAGATAATTTATTGGCTGGTATATTATAGGTCTATATTAATTGAAAGGTCTCTGCATAGAACATCAGTTCTGTGTCCTGAAACAAGTGATAGAATGCTACCCTTTTTACTTATAAAATTAAATCCTGAATACTATTCATGCCATTGAAAAGGATTCTGATGACCTGCACTAAACAATGGACATCTATAACCATCCCACATAACAAAGCAAGTAGAGTAGGTTCAGGCACCTACAGTGAGTGCAACACCTAAATACATAGTGGATGTAGATGAGGGTGCAAACATCACAGGCATAGATGGCTCATGCAGCAGACATAGGGCCTGATTTATTAAAGTGCTCCAAGGCTGGAGAATATACATTTTAATCAGTGAAGCTGGGTGACCAGCAAACCTAGAATGGATTTCCTAAAAGTTACTTGCTATTTGTTAGCAAATGATTTCAATCCTGAACCAGATCCATTCCAGGTCTTCTGGATCACTCGACTTCACTGATGAAAGTGTATCCTCTCTAGCCTTGGAGAGCTTTAATAAATCAGGCCAAAGAATGCATGGCCAAATAACCAATTTGGACACGCGTTTTTATGTAGTTACTTGTCCAAAATCTTCCACTATCTGTAAATTACATTGAGTAAATGCAACCACATCTGCTCATTTTGACTTTATCACCTGCTGCATTACAACATTCATTGCTCTAGCAGCTTACTTAGCCAATTTCAATAGGCCCAGTCTTATCCACAGTATTATTGTTTTGCTCCCAATCCCTATACAAAAAAAGTCCAGGTGATCATCTTGAAATAGAGTGTCAATTTCTGTAATGGTCCCATGAGCTCCTTTGTACTACTCCCATGTTCCTTTGGTTCCCAGTGCAATATGCAGTATGTTTTGGTGGGCTCCAAGAACTCTTCCCTGATTATTTCCATTCCTTCTGCTATTCTATTGCTGCTTATGGCATTATACCCGCCTAATGTAGAATAATTTAGCATAATTGCAGTGACAGGTTGCAGTGTCATGCTTTTACCCATGAAAACATGTTGGTCTTTATCTAAAACCTCACTGTAGACAGCAATAAATGTGCAGCCATGTTCTTCCAAGGAAACTAATGCACCCTTCAATGCTGCATCTATAAAATGTACGCAATTTAAGGAAGTAGGTAGAGTGCAGTAGGATGAACTAGAGTTGCCAAAGTGCTAGCTAATTTTCTGCTGACATTTCACTTGCTGGAATAATTTCTATGGATTGAAATAAACGTGCACATTTCTCAGCTCCTCAAGTGGTCAGTGTGACTTTAAGATATGTTTACTGAACATCAAATCTTTTTTTGGAAATATCATTGACCAAACTTTACCTTTTTGTATGATGTTACTTTAGGTACGTGCTTGCTAAATGGGTGCATTTCCAAAGCAGCAACCGTTGTCTGCGTTTGCTTGGTTGACTCATGCCAATTATGGGTTGCTTGTGTCCTATCCATAGTGTGTCCATAAATCTTATGAACATTTATCTAGAGTTGTATGCATTCCAATAAGACTTGTCCTATATTGGTGGCTTCACTACAGACCACCACACTACACCTACCACAATCTTGCACACCAAGAACCATATCATGATCAACAGTCTCAATATACCCTTTAGATTGGAAATTACTGGTAGTTCTTTATGCATTTTTTAAATAAACATGGATCAGCGTTTTTATAGTTGGACATTCTATGGGCCTTTAACATTGTGCCATCAGCGCCAAATGTACCATCCATTGGGCACTGCAGCAGGCCAAAAAATAGAAAGCACTCTGCAAGACTTCATTGTTATGGTATAGTGGGCTATGGGTAGCGAAGATTACTAAATACTTACAGATAGTCCATAGAGCCTGACCTTTCTTTGTATAGTCTTTACATTGTCTCTGTAATCTCTACACTTGAAATAAACGGGGCCTCCTGATCCTTTTATGGGTCCTCCTGATCACGTTATGCCACTTTCTTAGTTCTTTAGATTATTAAATCAGGTGCATGTGTGGCCCAGATGAATATTGGGTTAAAGACCTCCAAGACTGCAGAAGATACCTTGAGTGATCCAGCAAACCTGGAATGGATTTGTTCAGTGATTGAAAACATTTGCCAAACAATAGGAAATTATTTTATGACATCCATCCTAGGTTCACCCATGATAGTCAATATTCTCCAGTCCTGGGGGTCCTTAATAAATCAGGCCTTTAGCTTCTACTTCTGCCAATTCTGATCAATGTCCCAATATTTACTCATGTTATTAATATTTACTGTTGTTAATCATCAGATGGATTATGTATCAGATCTAGTTTTCCTTTTTATCTGTTCTTCAACTTTGCCCCCGTCCACACTAGCATTGTCCCAAGGACTGTTGCAGAACAATAATGAGTGGGGGCAGGCAAGAGGTCATCCTTGCCTGGTCAGCATTTTAGAAAGCTTCCACCATGCAACCCTAAGGTGCCTTTATATCTCTTTTCCTTCTAAAATTCTGTATTTTCCTTCCCATTTTGCCACCCACTTTCATAGCTTTTGAAAACAAGGTCCATGACTGGGTACCAGCTTTTTTCCTTATTTTGGGTGGCAAAAGTAACTCCACCTTCTTTCCCCAACTTTAACAAGCAGCAGCATGCAATTTAAGGTTAGTACCCTAATAAAGAAACATTAAAATTTCTTATTGGGCCACTTACATTAGAGAGGGCGCATATCATAACCCATAGATTCCAGCTCCTACAAAAACAAGACTCCCAATGGATCCTCCTAAAGTCACTAAAGGAGTTTGTGCTTTAAATGCCAGAATTGAACTGCTAATTTCAAATGTTTTCTATTTATAAAAAAAAAAGATTTCTGTAGACAGAAAAGTTCTCCTAAACTAAAGGCGAGATTTGACTTTATGCTTTAATATGTAAAAACTTCCTTTAGTCAGTTGTGTCTTGGGGTTTATATTACCTTCTGCTTAAATAATCGGAATTTTGCAACATCTTTCTTTAAATGTAAAAAAAAAGGAACTATCCTAGTGGAAATTCCTTTGAAATTTCATTACATTGATTTGTATTCTTTGTTAATTTTGAATAGTTTTTTATAACAATTTGTAAAGATTGTGATGTCCTCTTGTTTATTGTCACATAGCCAACATTAGATATCCTTGTGCATACTTGCCGATAAGATAGTACTGCAGGTTATCAGCCTCTCCCAAGCAAATATTAGAAAATGACATTAATAATGATTTGGCCATTGTAGACAGAGAAGTAAATCTTTGCAATGACTCATGAAGATGCTTTATGTCTCTGTGCATGAAGTAATGCAGGGTTCTCCAGTATATATATGCATGCCCTCCTTGGCCTGGCAGTGGCTGCAGTAATATATGGCAGGTACTCTTAGGGCTGGCACACACCGCCACACTTAGATTACTGCTGTAGCACTGCTTGTCAGCTGCGTGCTGTGATTTGCAGGATGGTGGCTGGAGCAGGCAGCTGCGCATACATCAGACAGGGCACAGCAAGGTCAGCTTGGGAGACACAGTCAGGAAAACACAAAAAAAATAAGATTTATTGACCTCATGTATAACATGGACTGTAAGAATTACTGACTGCATTGCCTATCTCCAAACATCTGCTTCTCCCTTTTAATTTCTGGCAGCTTGAGAAGTTGTATCTAAACAATTATGGGCATTTTAAAAATGTAAAAAATGTTTTTTAAAGCGCTGAATAACATGTTTAGGCTTAAAGTGGACCTTCCCCTCCATACGCCATGTTCTTTTTTTATCCATACACCATGTTCTTCATCCATACGCCATGTTCTTTTATCCAAAAGAAATACTTATGCCTTCACCAAATCCCATGTTTTCTTCTTTTCTGCCATTCTGCTGCCTCATGCATGTTCATGTTTCAGTCTATTCTGGCGGATGCCTGATCTTTGAATCCAGGAGCACTTCATTGGGGAGCATGCCATAGGATAGGGTGCCGGGTTATAGAATGCCCCCTAATGACACAGCTCCTGGAATACTTGACCTAGTTATTCCTAGGAGGCAGCAGGATAAAGTCCAGTTCTACCAGTTCCTTGCCCTGAACCCTCACTGCCACCAGTCACTTTGCACCCTGAAGACCACAATAAGGTGAAGGTCTTTGGCACTTTGCACACACAGCAAGAGAGTGAAATGACACTGTGCATTACTCATTCAGGAGGAGGACTGGCACTGGACAATGGAGCAATATGTCTTCAGAAGGCAGCATCAGAGAGGAGATGAAGACTGGAGATAGAGTTGCATGTATTATTTTGAGAACAGCTAGGCAATGGATTACAAAGAAAACACCCCACAAAATTCCGGTTACTTCTACTAGCTATAAAATTGGCTGTACTTATTACTAGAAAGCATTACCTTATCAAGGAAAACTGGCCTTATTGGACACTGAGATACTCTCATCTGATATCTAGGGCAGCCCTAAATACTGATGAGGGTTGATGCATTACTGGGAACTAGAAAGGTACAGATTGAAAAACAATCATTGTGACTGCTGATTTAAAAGGCAACCTTTTCCAACCTTTTCATTGAGATTAAAAATGAAATTCTTGAAAGGCGTATTTCACATGTGCCAAAACTCCCTACACCTGACAAATCCAAATATTTGCCCTTTTAGGCCAGTATGACATTGGGTGCTGCTTCTGCAGAGAGTTGGTCAAAAAGCAATGAGGCCAATAGGATTTAAGAAAAGTTATCTCTATCATCTTTCACCATTTTCCTGACCACTTTTGGGTGGTGGTTTTAGCTTGGCCCCAATAAACACAACACTGCCCCCAAATCCAACCTAGAATAATCAGGTGGCATCTTTTTGTCTTTAAGAACTTCAAGTCATCAGGTAGTCTTAGGAAGAACGATCCCTGATAGTTTATATGTAACATATGTTCATAGCTCTCAATCATACTTGGACAAATTTGATTTAATTTTGTTTTGTTTTCTTCTTCTCTACAGATATTAACATGGCTGGAGAACCAAAGCCCAGCAGACCCAAAGGTTTGAAGAGAGCCACAGCTGCACTATACAGGTAAAATGTTAACTATTGCAGAAGACTAGAAAAAAAATGCAGTAGGAGTTTGATGAAACACCTAAGGCAGCTACCTCTTTTTGTCTGTTCCTTTGCCTGAGTCTGCATGTTGTGCTTCCTGTCCAATAGTCTTGTTGAAAAATATTACCCGTAAAGCAAATTTAAACCCCAAACCAAAACTATAAGTATAATGCAAATTATCAGTTCTTCCATTCTCATTTGCACTTCATGGACAGATCTTATCTTTTTTTATCAGATCAGAAATCCAATTGGAAGGATCTTCTTGTGTGTGCCCCAATGACAGCCTTTACCTCCTTAATAATTACAGTCATCCAATTCAATGTAGTCAGGACAAAAAGTGTTTTTTCAGTTGGACCACTAACCAACTACTACAGTCTATACCAGCTATTCTCATTCAAGGTTCCTTGGAACCTCAGGGTTCCTCCAGAGGTTGCTGGGGGTTCCTTGAACTTTTGCTTATTGATCTCATGGGCCAGTTTCATGACACCACAGAGCTTTTGTGTTTTCTATAAGGGTGGCAATTAAAATCCAAATGTAAGTGGCCATTCTTTCCAATAATATAAGAAGCTTTTTCCCACTGATCCCCAGGTAATTTGTTTTAGCAGGTGTTCCCCAAGACCTGAACATAATTTGAAGGGTTCCTCGGGGGTAAAAAAGTTGCTCTATACATATTGAGTGTTTTCCAAGTATCTCTCCTTTAATTTTCCATCTATTACAAGAAAAAGAAACTGAATTCTATACAGCCTGTTAGGAGAGGGCATCTGGACGATGCCATCCGTTTTACTTTCAGCCCATTAATTAAGACTTGGCATTCCAGCAGTAACAAATTGAAAGCGTGCCTTGTGGGTGGGCACTGCTGGGAAGCACCGACACATAACATTGTTCTGAATGTCACCGGCCAGGCTGGAATCTTCTATATTTGCACAGAGTCTCCCCTTAGGCTGTAAAAAAGGGTTATCATGCTATAATTATCTTTTAAAACCAATTAGTGTGGCTGAAAAGTATAAAAGAAATCACTAGCGGTTTTGCAGTCATTTCAGAAGCAATTAAAATAATTATTGGATTTCTCATATTAAGGATTTATCAGGGCCCTGGTATAAAAAAAAATCCAAACCCAATCCCATTAAGTTGTAAAATCGTGCCTCTCTGAGTGTAAATTACAGATGACTTCAAAAGAGGATTGGTTAAACAGCATCATTACCATCGGAGGAGAGAAAGGCTCAGCTAGCGGTGTGAAGGCCAGGGATCAAATAGGGCCCTGTGACTGAAGAATAGCGGAAATCATTTAATATGTGGCCGATATTGACATAAGATGGCAACGCTGTGTAATATATACCCGCAGAATTCACTGCTCATCACTAGCATTGCAAAGACGGAATAAGAAATGCTGGCGTGAATCATCAATGTACTGATCAATCTGAAATAACAAGAGCAGGAGTCACTAGGTTTTTTCTACCTGAAGAAAAATCTGTCTAGGGGACATTACCCTAATTTTCACTGGTGGTGAATCATTTAGCATCATTTAAAAAACATATACACCAAAACATCCTTCCTGCAGTGAATATCAGGTTATGGTTTTATAATTATTCCCCATGGTGTTTATACAGGCTCATTGCTAATGACTTACATGAGGTTTTTATCTTTTTTTTTTTTCATTTTTGAGCTTCTAGAATATTTACTTTTTTGACCATAAATTTTGGTTTGTTAAAGCGGAACTAAAGTTCAACTTTTAAAAACTTTGGGTCAGGCGTGGCAATATTGCAGAAGGAGAAAAGTGATGCACCTTCTACAATAAGCATTCTTACCCGCCTGATCGCTCCACGGAAAAAAAAAATCACTGAGCTGTGCACAGTCCAGCATTGGATGCCAGGATACCCTGCAATCCCGACTTCCCCTGTGGTTGCCAGGACTGAATGAACTACCATGCACCTACACGGGTATGACGTCATCCCGAACCATCAAGGTGGCCAAAAAAGGAAAAAGAGGAAAAGGGAAGGCGGGCTCTTTGAAGGGATGGGGGACCGTAAAATGGGGTTTTATAACACTTTTAAGCTGAACCATAAACAGATCGAAAAAGACAAATTGATCTAGCTCTGTACTTGATCATATGTGATTAGTGGTGTTTGGAACAAAAACATTCTGACTTGGCTCTGATCCAGTTGAGAAATTCCATCATTTCAGAATATTCATCCCAAGTTTTTTTTAATGAGCTGCTCCACCAGTCCAGCCACCTTACCATGATGGCCGGCACAACCATCATATATCCCTGCAGTAATTATATATATTTATATTATTATTATTATATATTATATATATATATATATATATATATTATACTGCAGTAATTATACCATGGCCTGTGTATACCATGAGTCTACATATATATGTATGAATTCCTAGAAGCAGCTGAAGGCAAAAACAGCACAAGGAACCAGGATTCAGTTCTTCAGCAATGCCTGTGATTAGAGAGACATGCTCATAGGCAAAAAGAGCAGAGTAATGGGGAGATGAAAAGGCAAAACCTTGCTGTATAAATTAGTGCAGGTTAAACTATTTATTTTATAAATAGGATCAACGAGCCCCAAAACGCGTTAGTGGTGATGTGGATTCACATAGGGACATGTAAAACTTTAGCCCTTTTTCTAGTTGTGATGTGAATTATTCTCTCCAATGTCGGCTATAGACGAAACTTGGCTTGGGGTGTATCCAGTTTGTTTTATTCTGGATGTGATGTTTGTGCTGATTAAGCCTGGGACCTCAGGTGTCCATGTCAGTGTAATATATATTTTTAAATTGATCTGTGTATCCATGTTTTCCCTTGCCATTTCCATTTTGAATATCCTAGCATACAGTTTGAGCTATACCAGTGACGATCTGATGAGTTTAGTGTTCGGGGCATTTCATTTTTTTATGATTTTGCCATTACTGTCCAGTCAAAGTCTGGAGAGGGACAAGACCTGTATGTGATAATTCAAATAAATAAATGTCTGGTCCCCTTGCTCTGCCAGGCAAAGTTGTGTCGCAGAGCTGTGTACTGGGTGGATGGAAATGCAATCTTTGGCAGGTAACAGTTTCCATAAATCTATTTTATATGGATATGTAGCTGTGTGCCTGACATCCAGCATTGTTTTGTTAATCTATCAAATGACAAGTCATGTTTCTGCTTGCCATCAAAGTTAAGAATATGTCTACTGATAATTGACAACTGCTGCAAAGAATATTTCATGGACAAGGAAGACCATTCAGGAAATCAGGGGCTTCCTTCGTTGGTTATTCTCTACATTGAGCCCATAGCCAGTATGGATGCTTAAGGTCCTTCAGACATACATTCTAAATGGATGACAATGCTAATGAAATGTATCAATCAATTGCCATTTTCGTGCTTTTGGTTTCCCAGCCCCTCTCCCTGCGCCTATTTTTGCAGCTGATCTACTCAAGATTTTCATCCATTTCCTGCCTCCATGCACCCTAGAATTGGCTCTGCAACAATGCTCCAGCTTCTTGTCTTAGTATGGACAATAATGGCTCTGCACCTTATGACAATTGGGGAGGGGCAGTGGGTACCCTATAAAAGCAACTGCCTGAAATCTTTTAATTGGGTTTAGATGCATTCCCGATCTGAGGGCAATGGCATGGGCTTTCATGTATGTAAATACTGCCAGTGATGTCAATGATAGCCCAACTAGACCTAATAATACATTCAACAATGGGAATGGGATCAGGTGGGTGTGCAATAATGACATACTGTGTGTCAAGTAAGATATAGTAAACGTAAGCCCTGGCAAGGCTAAACCACTGCCAGCTGGCACACAATTATAGAGCAATAATATGAACTACCAATGGGTTGGAGAGATCAAACCACACATGCACAGACACTTTGCTTTACACTACACAGTAGTCTCCAAACTACAAGGAATCTGTCCCTTTTTTAATGTTCATCCAAGCCACTTTTGCGGATGTTTTCAGGCGCATAGTAAACTGTGCCACAGGCCTATGTGTTTGCAATGTTGCCATTGCACTTGTGCAACCTGTCGCTTCCAGTAACCGTGCTGCGACTATGTGCACAAAATAGTTCTCAGCCTCTTCCATCCAGTTAGAAGCATGGTTGAGCATGCGGTACAACAATGGGGTTTACTGCAAGTCTAAAATGCCCCCGAACAGGATACAGCAATGCTGAGAAAGCAATACAAATGTGCCAATCGGTTGTGCTGCCAAACACAGATATGACACATGCTGATAGCATAAGGCTAGGTACACATGTCCAATGGTTCTTGTCCGATAAGGGGCTCAGGGCCGATATCAGATGAGAATCTCGCATGTGTACAGTGCCTGTCGTCCATCGTCAAAACGACTGTCCTCGCGGATTCACGGACGATGGACGATGAATGATCTTAATGAAAGCAAAAGGGAAGAGTGTGCAGCAGGGTGCCGCTCCGTCGTTCTCCCCCTCCTCTCTCCATAGAGCAGAACGGTGCTAGTTCATGCATCGTGCAGTCCTTAGTCGCTGGAAAGGATCGTAAAAGATCCTTTCCAACTTCAATTATTGCACGTGTGTACCCAGCCTAAGAAAAGGTGAGCGCTTATCAGTCAGCAGTTTCTCCTTTCACTGTTTAATCACATAATAGGGGTAGGAGGAGACCTTTACATTGGACTGCAATGCAGCAGACAAATAGGTTTCCTGCCATGCCAGACAAGGTTGTGATAAATGCCAATCCCAGAATTAGCAGAAATGCAAATGACATAAGGAGGTTGTTGTATCTGTTTGCATTTAGGTAAATCAACACCAGTTTAGAAAGGTCAGGTTCAAGCTGCAGTGAGGATCAAGTGATCCTATGTGGATCCCAGTGGCTTGCACATTACCAGCTGCTCGGCCACTTGCACTGCTTCCTAAAGAACCATTATTTGCAAATTTGACAGTGGGTAGCAGTAAGCAATACTGAACCATTCACTGATGCCCCCATTACTATTGGGCTGCTGCATGTAGAATCCCACGGAGGCAGTGGTGGGAGTGGCATAAGGAAGCAGTAACCACACTGCAACCTCACGATCATTCTGAACGCAGCCTTAATGTTCTAAAAATGAATATATCGCTGCCAATATTCTTTCTCTTTAACTCTTCTGCACACCCGCTATGAGAGGTGCATGGTAATGATCGTTCCTAATATATGCTGATGGTGTAGCATAGCCCCCTTCATATCGGGCCGTATTCTGCAGACCCGTAGGTTCTCCCAGCAGGGGACAGGTTAAATATGGATGACTCCTTTAATGTGTAATTTAGTGTTCTACGGATACTGGGGGCCATAGCGTGAGGCTGCTGGATAGAGGGCCCAGGGGAAATACACCACAGATCGGGGTAATGGTATTATGAAAAAGCGCCAACAGATATTCTCCATGTAACCGCTTACCCTGACCCCTCCCTACCCACACCGCGTTTTTTTTTTTCTTTTTTACCCAGTGTGCTTGCAATTTAAAATTCCCTCTATTCTCTTCACAGCGGCTATGATTTTGACTTTGATTACTACAGAAGTGACTTCTATGAGAGGTGAGTGAAGCTGCATGAATGCACTATGACCTATTTTTGTTCTGCCATCTCATTGTGAATTGCGTTCCAGCTGCGGAGTGGGGGGGGATGGAGGAGAAATCAGAACCTTGCGAATGCAATCAAATCTTCACATTGTCAAGCGGCACAACGGGAGGGCTGACATTAACACGCACGCGCCTTCATCTAAGCTGGAGAGTCTTGTCTCCATAGCGGCATTCGTGTTTGCGTGTTTTGTCAAAGTGGTGGGGTGAGGGTCAGTGGATCGAAACCGAAGCAAAAAAAAAAAAAAGTATATTATTATTATTATTATTATTATTAATAAACAGGATTTATATAGCGCAACATATTACGCAGCGCTGTACATTAAATAGGGATTGCAAATGACAGACTAGTACAGACAGTGATACAGGAGGAGAGAACCCTGTCCCGAAGAGCTTACAATCTAATATATATATATATATATACATATACATATATATATAACCAGATGTGGTGGCTGCATGCATTTTCTTTTCGTAGTCACTGTCCTAGGGTGACAACGCCTATTGTACCATGAGAATGAGCGTTGTCACCCTGGGATGGCAAGTCTGTTAAAAGTATCACTCCCCTATGTATGTCTATAATACAGAAGGATGTTGATCTGTAGTCCTGCAGAACATATATAACAAAACTCCCAATAAAACAAACAAACAAAAAAAACACAAACAACAAATTAATAAACAAAACAAAAAAACACACAATACAAACAAAACTAACCAAATAAACAAACCAACAAATAAAAAAACAAAAACACCCATTTGCTCATTCTTGCTTTGTTAAGCACTGAGCACATTTTGTTATATCTGAGTGATCCATGCAGGAAAATACCCATTGATCCAGCCAGAAATTCCTCGATCTTCGTCACACTGTATTAAAATCCCAGGTAGTGTTATCATCCCTGCCAAGTTCACCGTTGTTGACTACAGAACACCTCCATTATGCAGAATTGAGCAGAGGAAGGTGTTCTGACCTCACCTAACACATTCTCTGCCCTGGGATGACCATGCTGCCCTTCCATAGATACAGTACAGGGAGTAGGTGTTGGCATCCTAGGACAGGTTATTACTGGCAGGATCAGCAAACATGAAAAGATGAAAACTAAGGCAACCACCAAGACTGGCAAGCTGCAATATATTACGTTTTCATGCTTGGGTTAAGATACACTTGTCCATCCAATGGGTTGATGATGTCGGATTAATTGATTTGGACAAATACGTTTTTTCAATATCATTTTATATATTAATGTTGAATTCCAAGCAAACAGCTAAATACATAAATTAAATTTATATTAAGATCAAATGATTTTTAATTCCTCTCCATCCAGTCCTAAAATATATTTCATTCTGCAGCCATCCTGGTGACCTGACTTATTCTGTACTAAATGAAGCCACACACACAGGTCACCTCCCCGCCCTCAGTCTGTGATTGGACAATAGAGTAGTAGCAACAGACCAATGACATCCTTTATACTGTCAGCACCACTGACCCCTAGTGTTACCCCTCCATCATGTCACAGAAGTGAAAATAAAAAACAGCATTTATTGATATATATGAAGTTCTGCTTTATATTTCCAGTGTGATAACAGCGCTGGTATGATGGGTTTATCCTGATGATCCTGTCAGCATGATAACAATATCATCACGATTACTTTGAACTTAAAAACCTGTTTGTGTGACCACAACCTTTGAAAACCAATATTTACTGAACTTCTCACACTAAAAGTATCCAACAAAGAAAAAAGAAACACACAGCTACAGCTTTTATTGTACCGAGGAATAAACAATTACCCAACCCTTACATGGCAAAAATTGGATATAACCACCCGCACTGGACCTGATTTAAAAAAAATGGAAAAAATAGACTACCATGGAAGAACCTGGGCGATCCAGCAAACCTGCAATGGATCTGCTTCAGGACCTAAAACATTTGCTAATCAATAGCAAAGGATTTCCATTCCACGTTTGGTGGATCAGACCAGCTATATGACATAGGGTCCCTAAAAAAAAAGAAATGGCCCACAATCATAGGAGAGATCCCATCCCAAGATTCTATTTCAAAGCCTATTACCTGATATTGGTACCAAAAATTGTTGGGGTCAGGGAGGGGCTCATTGAGTTGCAAGGACTTGACTCTGAACATAGCATGGTCACCAAATTTGCTGGGGGTCAAATGGACTTGTAAGAACATACCCAAAGTGAAAGTAAAATGCACCTGTAACTCCTGCTAGCATTTAAAAACAAATCTTTTAGAATGTATTTTACCCCAGGCAATGGCAGACACAACCCCAGGTCTCTCTCTTTCTACCACCATCTCTCCCCACCATCTCTCCCCAATTTTTCTCTTCTTCACTCTTTCAATGTACCCTTCCTCGCTCCTACTGGCAGGTCTGTTTGTGCAGGTCTCCAAGGGGGTGCAGTCCTCTGCCAGCAGGGTGCCCTGCAGCAACTCACACATCCTTGCCTGCAAGCCTGCTCTTGGATGGAAGCTTGCAGCATGCACCCCTAGTGTACAAGCAGCACCATAAGCAGTCAACTGAGGGCAGGCTGGCAGCCAAGGACTATGCAAGTTGCTGCAGGACACCCTGCTGGCTGAGGAATGTTTTGGGGCTCTTGTGCAGCTGCACTGAGATATACCCAACCTTCACCCCAAGCATTCTTCAGACTTGAGGCAAACAGCAGATATGTACCACATGCTCAACAATACTCCCATTCACCAGAATAGGAGACACTGAGAACTACGCCTACAGTTGTATTTGCGTTGTGTTGGGATTGTGGCATGCTGCTTATTGCTGTATGGTTGGTGTTCTTCCTCAATTGTGAAAACAATTGTGCAGCTACTGCAATCCCAAGGGCAACGCAGATAAATGTGTTGACCTGAGGGCCAGTTTGCCACTTCTGGAGGCACAGCGGGGTAAACAAGCGGTTTTAGACCACAACTCTGAAAGGGTCCCTAATTTAGGGCCTCCAGACATTTGCAGAGTGCTGCTTGTCCCCCGTATGCCCATCCTGCTATTTTCCTAGCTACTTTCCAATACCAGTGGACTGGACCAGGTGTGTATTTGTTGCTTGGTATGCTGTTGTTCAGTTCTGCCATGTACAAGATTCTTTTATGCCCAGGAAGCCTCTTTGTGCCATGTCCTAGAGCAGCAGCAAACAACTTTTGTTCAGCCTGTACGTATGGAGCTCCATTTTCCCTGGTGTATAACAATGTATGTTTGTTCATTTCATAAAGGCGGGAAGCAGACAGCAGAATTCTATACAAGCAGAGAAAAGGCAACACAATAATGTCTTTCTGTAATATACACAAATGACTTAGGTTAAAAAAACTGAACACCAACATCCCTTTTACAAATACTGAAGATGCTGTCTGAAAAAGAAAAAAAATAGATAAAAAGGCCTAAAAACCTTAACCGCCATTATTAAAAACCATAGTACTAAAGGCACACAGACAACAGAGAATGCTTTTATGAGAGAGAGTGATAAGTGATTGCAACCCAACAGCAGCATGATGGCATTGGAGCTTGCAGCTTGTATAATATAATAGAGCCACAGCACCCCCTGCTGGCTATGACTACAGCACTGCAGATTTTAGAAAAATACTTTATGCAGTGAATCATTTTTTACAGTGTTTAAATTTTAAATAGTGTTTTATAAATATTATAATATAATAATGTAAATATTATATTACAATTATGGTTATAAAAAAATAAGTTGAACACCTGAATTGAAGGGACCTTTCAATAAATTATCTCATATATATTTATCTCATATATAT
>NC_092860.1:14893787-14919617 GCF_032062135.1 Pyxicephalus adspersus
GTCCATTGTTACTTAGGGCTTACATCACCAGGCGTCTGTTTTAACAAGGTGGTTCTCATGGTCTTCCATTTTACTATAAAGAAGAACATATAAACAGGGCATTGTGGAAGCTGAGCTGTTTCTCTCCATCGTTTTAGGCTGTTTGAGTACAGAGGAAGAGTGTCACCAGCTCCTCGAGCAGTTCCAGTGAAACGTCCACGTGTGACGGTCCCTCTTGTACGACGGGTAAAGTCAGCTCTACCAGTCAAGCTGCTTGCAAGATCCGCCGCCATCACAGGGAGTGCCGCCAAGTTAAGATGTAAGTGTGAATTCAGTCCAGGGAAAGCAAATAAAGTAATAAACTCCCTTTTCTTGCAGGGCACTAGACAACATTTTTCAGGGAGGGGAGACTGGCAGGTTACCGAAATGGAAAAGAAGCAGGAAAGGGACAAGCAGTAAAATAATACAAAACTCAAACAATTCACTGTAACCAATCAGACATAAATAACATTTATGCCTAAACTGTAATCAAATAATTTACGTACTCTTAATACGTAGCAAAACAACTGTAAAACCTGCGCTCACTGACTTCTCAAGCTGCTTGCACTGTGAAGTACCGTAATTCTTTTTCAAAGATCTCAAAACAAAAACTACAATCAGGTTTTGTTTAGTTTCTAACATATTAGAAATATCTGCTGGTTGTTTACAAGTCTAGCAACCTGCTAAGATTTCAGTGCTTGTGTTGAGAACATGATTAATGAATAATTTCTTCACAATGCATACAGCAACAGAGATAAATGAGGACATCATAAGACCTTATAAGTGTTCATTCAAGTGTTTCAAAGGGGCATTAATGCCGGTGCCTAACTTTCCTTTTGCTTTTCACTGGTGATCATTCACATTTTTATACTGTATAACCTATGGAAGTGAAGGGGTGTTTTTTAGTGCAGTAACATTGAAGGCTCTTTTGGTTTAAACAGCAGCGCATCTATGAACTTGCATATTTACTTCCAGGGCCAGATTTCTCAAAAGGTCACGGCCAAGGGAGCTATGGCCACTAGGGGCGGCCTTTTTTTCATCAATTGTGGTTAAATTAATATCATTAGGGCTTTTCTGCCAACCACCACCATGAATCCCATTAATGACCTTTCCTATCATCATGGCCACCCTCCCATATTTGCCAAAACACAAGCTAACTGGCCTGGGGGAGAAAAAAAGTACAAATCTAGCCCTGCATATGAAACCCACCCTCTCCCCTAGATTTTATCAGCCAAAAAAACAGGCAGGGAGATGTGAACTCAGCTTAAAAATGGAAGGAACAGTTGAAGAACCAAGAGTTGAATTTGACTGATTGCTATCAGATTCTGATTCTTCATACCCCATTAGGCCCTACAATCAGATTGATAGTCTATTCTGTTTGGAGCCTTATATGTATTGCAGTGATGTTGTGGAGTCTGAACTGAACTTTGAAGGATACACACATCTTACCCCAGGTTCTGCCCAAAGACCACCAGGGGTTAAAACACAAACTGTAGCACCTATTTAGTGTTTAAATATGTAGACATTTGAGAAGTTTTCCTGGATTACTGATAATATTATAAATACCAGGTTACCCTAATATCCATTCCCCATGACCCATGTTATATCATGTATAGCACCCAAAACCAAAGGGTTCTTTTACTCTCATGGCTGGTAATATGTATTCACGTTTCATGAGCCAATATGGCCCAATTAATACTTTGCCCATGGCATATGGTTTAGCTTTGGGTCCTAAAGGGTGGAATCTGGCAGGGCAAGTTAACCTGGTGAAGTGGTTGATACATTAAGACACAAATATAAATAATAGTTTGACTAAACATTACTGTATATAAACCCCCAAAATGTAGAAATGTATCAGCCAACCATTTTTGTCCTTAAACTACTGCCATTGGTATCATTATGAGATTGGACTTTTTCTAAATATCTATGGATGTCCACATGCATTTCATCCATTGATTGATGCCAAAAATTCTATGATCTAGTTTTTTCAATGACAATTACAATGAGGACATTCTCTTTATATTTGTAGTAAGAAGCAATGAAATTCAGACCATCAAGTCAGAGCTCACACAGATCAAGACAAACATTGATGCTCTGCTGGGACGGTTGGAACAGATAACCGATGAACAGAAGTCATGCGCAGGTTAGTTAATGATGAATAGGGTTTGGTATAAAGCCATCATGATACATAAGTGGCTTCAACTAAAAGTATTTAGGAGCCTGCAAGGCCATGTATCAAGCTCATGTCTGGAAATTAGGCAAAGTAAAGGATTAATCTGGGTTTGGGCACATTCTTGGACTCACAGAATGATGTCCCCCAAGAAGTCCTAATAGTGCTTGATGTGCATGGCCAACAGAATGCTTACACCCCTTGTCTGGTTTAAGTCATCATGATTTAAAATGGATGGGCCCAGTTAGAACACAACAGCATCTTTAATGACATCCAATAACTAAGGATTTCAAGTAACAATTTGGGAAGATTAAATGCTTTTTATTCCCATCTTTGTCCCTTTTGGAAGATTATGCCTAATTCCCTAAGCGGATGACCAAATAGAAAGTAGGATCTATGAACAGAGACACAATAAAACCATAATGGGTACTCACCCTTCCTCCACAGAATTCTTATGGAATATGCTCCTGTAGGAAAAAGATTTTGTTGAGTAAATGGGATGTGACCTCATAACTTCCCAATGGCTTCACAAGCTACAATGAAGATGCAATGGAAGTCTTTTATTGTCCAAAACTAAGCAAAACTCAGAGTTTTGGAAGTCTGGAAAAGATAGCAGGGGTGGGTAGAGTTTATAATAAACTTGCCTACTTGCTATATGCTTGATAGACTTGCTGTAATACTACTTACTATATTCCCTCAGTCTTTAGGCTTCCATTTCTATGTAGCAGGTCCCCTACAGCCTTTTCTCCAAGGTCCACTATCCTGGTATTGTAGGCCTAGCATCATCGCCCACAATGCAGGACCAGCAGGCTTGTATTGTAGCAAGGACGTGGGGGGCAATCCTACAACCCAAAGCAGAGAAGTGGAGTGTGCCAGCTGCAGTGGAAGCAAGGAGTGTGATTCTATTTACATTCCCATAGGCAAAAGGAACAAAAATCTATGCAGCACATGCCTCCATAGAAGGGTACTTTTTGGGCAAGTTTAGCTTCAGCATTTATTTAATGCCAGTCCTAATTCCTAATTTCAGATGAAGTAGAGCAAGATTTATGTTTAATATTAGTATTGCCAAAAAAATTAATTTTGTTTTGTGACCCAACACATTGAGTCTTGTATAGGACATGGTCACCTTTGTCCTTGGGAGAACCTTTACAGTACAAGTACATTGTGCTATGTGTGATGCGCAGAGCTATCCAATGTTCTGTGATGTGACTTTTCCTAGATGTCTTCTTTCCTTCAGCCATAACATCAAGGAAGAAGTCTGACTGCAGCCGAAGTGAATTCTCCCAGGACGACAGCACCTCAGAAGCTGGAGATACAGTCACAGATGAACCCCTAAATGGAGAGGATGGGGATGATCTTGCACAAGATGACTGCACGGATGATCTGGTATGAAATGTAGGTGCACCTTCAGTCTCCCTATCCAAGGATTCTTACATGTTATAAACAGATTCTGGCCTCCTCCAGCCCTTAACCACATTAGAAGCTTTGTGGTCAATGTGAACAGACAAGCCTAGAGATTTAATGACAATTGTATTTCCATCATGCAGCACAATAATGCTCTGTAATTGCCCACAAATTCAGCATAGGACCTGGAGAAAATCAATGCAAGAAATAATATCTAAATAGTCTCATCTTCTGGGTGTCACATAAGGACATAATGTGGAGTGGAGCTGAGTAAACAAATATCCAATCCTGCAGAGAATGGAAAAGAGGTCTGGCATTCTGTAGTTAAAGTAACAGGATATCATAACAAGTTGATGTACTGTAGACTTATGCCAATATTGCATAGCCACATGGTGACACCGCCATACATTATGTAGTTCTGCACGGATTCAAACACAAAGACTATAATACCAGTGTACCAGTGTACCAGTGTATGTAATTCTGCAAAGAGTCAAATCCACAGTAACACCGCCATATATTATGAAATTCTGACCACAGTGAAACACCTCTTCCACATTGTATTAACAAGATGGGGACACCACCATACATTATGTAGTTCTGCACAGCTTTAAGCAGACCTTCCACATTTTTTAGCAAAGGTTATGATACCAATGCAATTCTGCACAGACTCAAATGCCCTTTCCTGCTGCATAATCATAAAGGTAATACCACCAATTACTATGCAATTCTGACCACAGTGAAACACCCCTTCTATATTGCATAATCAAGATGGGGAAATTCTAATAAGTTTTAGACACCCAATATATAGTCAACATGGTGACACCTCTGTTGACTATTGCAGTTTTGTAGTTTCCTATCCCACCTACTTGCCCAATGGACCAACAATTGTAACTGATATCTTGCAGGTGTCAATCACAATAACCAATACTTTATATGCAGTCAAGCAGAACAATGTAAATGCAAAGAGAAATGTACAGCAAAGTTGGCACTAGATACTGAGCAGAGGGGGTAGGAGGGCATCCTATGTTTAATGTCCTTCTCCTGACCCCACTGGAGGGTGCACCGGCCAGAGCCGTGGACCACCTACATTTTTTCGCAGACAACAGGTTGGGGATCACCGGTTTACACCACACAATATATCTGAATTGGATCTTTAAATTGCTTTATTAAGAATATGTTGATTGAGTAAGAGGGCACATTGATCATTTTGGTGTGTTATAGCCTCCCCATACCAGAAGTCATGTACAACCAAAACATGATCAGCTTTAAAATTGAATTTACCATAAAGGTCAAGTGCACATCTATGAATGTCAACCATCCAAGGGTGGTGCGTGGCATTTAATGCGATTGTGGGAAACAAAATAAGTCTTTTCTACTATGCATACATTTAATGATTTGACAGAATTAAATTAAATGGTGCCATTTTACATTTGTCTGGAATTACTTGCAAAGTATGTGGCCCGGTGTTGTTTGTAATGACAGGGCCGTGGAGTCTTTGCACGCCGAGCTCCTATTTAGGCCCGTCCGGTCAGCAGGGCAGATAAAACACATTCCCTAGAACAAAATTACATCCACAGGCATAAATACTGATTGCAGCTGTCAGAAAAGGTATGATTACTTCCAACGAAAGCCTGTTTTGTTCCATTAAAAACAATAACACTTATTTGTTCAATTTGTTCAAGTATAATTATTTCCTAAGAAACCTCATTCCATCTTGTTTTACTCAACACAATGAAGTCATATTGTGGTGGACAAGTAGGTTGTTTTTTTCAGCCTTGAATAATAAGTACTTGTGCATTAATATGCAGACCACTTAGACTGAATTAAAAATATAGAGGTCTTTGAACCCTGCTGCATAAAAACAATTAATTGAGCTTTTCCTTAAAAAACGTTCTAATGGTCCTTAAAAGATAAAAAGAATGGACTGGGAGTGTTCACTGTGCTGAGCATGTCTTGCAGTTAGTTTATACTCAAAAAACAAAAGCATTCAGAAAAAAAGTGAAGACGTTTTTGGGCAGAAGAGACATACACATCTCTTCTACTAAGTAACTGCCTTATATTACTTCCAGATTTTAGCTTTTTTACTCTCTTTAGTACAGTACTTTGTTGGTAGATTTCATTGTTTTTGCTTTTGTTAAAGAGTTGATACAGTTTTTAACTATCTACTTTTACTACATATTTTGTAAGCATATTAATAAACAGCAAAATAAACAAAAATTTCAACCTAACAGTCTACAGGCAAATGACAGCTTATGGGATTTCCAACCCATTTGTATTCTTGACTCCAACTGGGTACATCAAACACAAGGCAAGGTTCAGCCTCTCGGCCAACAGTTTTATCTGTTCACTGGCCTGGCCTGGCTTGGCTTGGCTTTCTCCAACCATACAGCTAGTCTGGCTTTCTTTCTCTTAAACACTGAGAGGTTCCACCTTTTATTAAGCACCTGTGGCCTCGAGTCATGGTCAGCATATTAGTTGTTAAAACATACACTGCCGGACACTTCTCACAATGTGCCTGATTTATTAAAGTTCTCCAAGACTGGAGAAGATAGACTATCTTGGGAGAACTTGGGTGGTCTAGCAAACCTGGAATGGAACTGGTCCAGGTGTGAAAACATTTAACAAATAATAGCAAATGATTTTTAAGAATTCCATTTTAGGTTAGCTGGATTACTGTGGTTCACCCATAATCTCTTTTCCAGTCTTGGTGAGCTTTAATAAATCCGGGCCAATATATCTGGGCTGAACAAATACTCCCTGCCCCATCCCTGGTTTGGTAAATGCACACAATGAACTTTAGGCAGCCAGTATGATAATGTGGGTGGTGAGGCATACAAATGTTCCTTGTGCCCATATGTTCTAGTTTTTATATTTTTGCAGACTGGGGAGGCAGATGGAGACAGGTAATATGTGGATTGGGGTTCTTATGGTGTATGGTTCCTTATAGCAGCAGTTTTCTTTTGGCCACAACATGGGTTCACTTTAAATAGCAGTGTTTCCATCAGAATGATCTTTCATATCACATTCTCCAACACATCCTCCAATACCAAAGGGCCACAAATTTGCACATGCTATATACATCTTATAAAAAAGGCGTAAACATTCTCTTTCATCTTTATCTTCTTTCAGCTACATCAGCGAGTTTGTGATTTCTAGAGGGATCAACCCTATGTATCTGTAAAAGGACTACAAACTTGAAGGTTGCAATTTGCCTCCATGGGATCACCAGAGCGTCAATTTTGCAGAATTAAAAATCACAAATCATTATTTATCATTTTATAAGAGACAGTGGCCAGCCTGGTGAATGAAGAACGCAAGGGTCCAACCACCCTGGCTAAAAAAGGGGGAACTTTGAGGGGGGGAACCGTAGAAGCTCCATGGTGTCCAAGGAGTGATGTTCCTCATGCGATGGACTGGATTAACCAAGAGCTGAACAAATTCTGGATATTAGGATGCTAAATTAAGATTTTCCATTCAGGTCTCTGAGGGGAATAAACAGGGTTTTGGCAACATTTATCTTTTGTGAAGTATGTGTTACCTTGTCCTAATCACGTTGAAGGAAGGGATGGATTGTGAGAAGACAGTCAAAGCAATTTTGGCCAAACAAAAAATGTTTTTGAACATCTTCAAGCAACAAATAAAGACATCTAGGGATCTGGTAATATTATCCAAAAATTCCACAATGGCTAAAGTGGACTTGTCATTAACATTCTTATTTCATCTGAATCATTAGAAAACATATCTTTATTTTTACATTTGGCGTAAACAGGTAATGATTTATTGCAATATGTTATAAAAGCACTGCTCCCAAGCTGTCCTATTCATAATGAAGACTTGGTATCCCTAAATTCATGTTCTCCAGCTCGGGAATACTAAAGAGATACAACCAGCTATGCTCCCTTGCCACCTCCAGGAAGGCCTTGCTAATGGATCGACACTTCCAGGTATGATTGAGCTCATGGTGACTTCTAGGTGACAGTGCTTAGACTTATGGGGCCAATCACCTAAGTACTGTCACATATTGGGCACAGTGCCATGATCCAATCCCCCAGTCTAGGCTTCAACAACAGTCAACACCAGAGCTTAGATAGGCAGGGGTGGTGCAGCAGAGAGGTGGGGAGGAAGTGCAGCTGATAATTGTACATCTCTGGGGTGTGGATATGTTTAGACATGAGCAAAGTAGGCAAAGTACCAGAGTAATTCTATGAATAAAGACTGCAAAGCATCTATTTTCAATCATACAATTTGATAGACGTCTAGTGAAATAAAGAGAAGACATGACCAAAGAGAGTCTGCATATTCCATAAATAAATAAATATATATAAATATATATATACTTTATATATATATATATATATGCTAAACAGATGCCCCTCTGCACATCAATCAATTTATACTTAATACCTGCCAATTTGAACAGTTTAAACTTACAACGATCAGCAGTTTGCACCTTGGAGTGTCAGATGCTGGCATCCTCCATAGCTCTTTCTGCTTTACTCTGTTGGCTCTGATGTAATTCTAGGGCACATTAGTCTGCAGCTAGCAGAAGTAACCACAAAGCACAGACTAGGATTGGCCATTCAACATATCAGCAGTGTATCTGGAAGTCAAGGAATTTTAAGAAAACCTCTCTGTTCAACCCAGCAATGTCTGGCAGCATGGGCAGTGGCCCAGATGAATAGTAATGGCTTGCATTGTAGGGTCAGTTGCATTATTTTACCTCGCTGTGCTGTGTAACGCATGCAAGTAATGCCATGTGTCATTGTTCTATGCTTTCCATGTTTGACAGGCAAAGAGTTGGTTTTAGAGAAGGGTAAACTAGGCAATTGCCCAGAACTCCCAACTTCTTCAGGGCCCAGGTAACCGAATGGCAATGTGCATTTAAGGCCACCACATTATATTTGCTCAGAGCCCTATTTTGTCTAAAACCATCTCTGGACAGAAGTGAACTTTAAATCTGCCCATCCATTCCTTAGATTGCAAAGCACAGTCAATGGAATGGCAATATTTCATTAGCAATACAGTGGTATCCTCTCCACCTCAAGCCCTCTTAGTAGACCATTACAGCAGCAGTAGTAGATGGATGTGTTTTTCCCTCTGATCTATCTGCTCTCCTCTATAATTAACATATATAATTACAATATCAATATTTTCAATGTATTTACATGCAGCACACCTGATTACTCTTAGCTTTTGTTTTTCCTTGAGCCAATCTGAGCCCTGCACAGGGGACTGCAAATAATTCAATTACTTTCACAAGATCAATTTACCAGAAATCCAAAAAATTTATTAATTTGTGTCCTTCACATCTGCTTGGAGTTCAGCTTAAACAAGGACCTGTTCCCAGAATATAATATAAAAAGCCATTATTAGGGCAGGACCAGTAAAACATCCAAACATATTGTGCAAAATAAGTGATCCATTTAGAATTCTTTTGCTTTGGCACCAAATGTTGATGTGCCTACAGGCTGATAAGATGGTGACCCAGCTCTGGTATTGATACAATGGCACCTGGCAGTTGATGGGATACATTGGGAATCAAGTCAACACTCAGATCTTGAAGGTGGTTTGCTGAAGGCAGGAAACATGGGCTTGTGTAGGGATCTGTTTGACTTTGCCAACTTGTGATGGCTGGACAACTGGGTCAGATCATCACCAAAACAGCAGGTTTTGTCGGGTCCTTCTGGTTCACAGTGGATAGTATCTGCTAAAAGTACTACAATGGACAAGCACTGAACTGGTGACAGGGTCAAGGGTAGCAAAGACATATATGTGGTTGAATGGGGCTGTTTATCAACTTTTCTAATTTACAAGATAGGTAAAGTTCCCAATAAAATTGGTTAGGTTGGATTTGGCAAATTCATACCAAAATGATCTGCTATTGCTGACTTTTTTCGTGCTACTGAGTCACTAACACTGAACAATTATGATTATATAATGATTATGATAATGGTAATGATTAGATAATGGTAAATTCAGGATGATTGTTCCTTCAAACACAAGTCAACAATATATATAATATCCTATAAATCTGTCCTTCCCTTTAATTCTTGCAAAACTAAAAGCTGAACACCAGGCAAATTGATGAATTAGTTCTGCTTCTAAAGACAACACTGGTGTCATCTCCAAACCCTGGGCCTGTGATTGGACAATGAATGAACAGCAGACAAATTTTGAGATCTCTGTATTCACTCCCATCAGTAAGTTCCTTGCCAGACTATGCCCATTTGCCCTTAACTTTAGCTTTGCTTTGCTAATACAGATGTTTTAACGCAATGCAAAATGGGAATCTGGCTTTAAAAGAAATCCATAATCAGCAAAACATGGAGGCTGTCACTAATGCTTGTTTCCTGGCTGTCACTAGGGTCACTAAGGTCGTACCTAGGAAAGTCATAACTCATGCATTCTCATTCCAAATTCTAAAGCCATTAGATCACCATGATTTAAGAAAGGAGTTCCAGTTCTCACTGCAGGCTTCCTTATTGTTCCATTGCATTTCCACTTAGATCATTACACACCCAAAAAACTTTTCGGTGATTTACAGCTCACAGCTTGTTAACTTCTTTAGAAGAGCTGCTCCATGCAGCCATTTCCTGAAAAAGAGCTGCAGATCTCTAAATAGTTTGATGGGCAAGAAATGGTAATACCACATATGAGCTGGTAATGGTTTGCAAGCCTGCAATTTATCCCCTAATGCCATCTTTTGTAGCTGAGCCCTCAAATCTGTCTGTAATGCCAGTGTCTCTAATGTAGGTTAATGAGCTGCAGGATGTGAATCACCTGTAAGATAAAAGTCTATAATTCCTTCCTGGAAAACCATTTCAATTGCTAGGCAAATTGTTAATATAATTTCATTTAGGGTTCTTCATAAATTCTGGTCACTAATCTGATAAAACTCACATGTTACATTTACACCAGTGTAATGGCAAGCTGTTGTTTGTAAATACAAGGGATGTAATTACAGAAAATAAAATGTTTTTCTACCTTTTTTTAAATACCCTATTTCAATAAAGATCAATGTACTGTTATAATATGGGTCAATATTCTGGTGCGGGAAGAGAGTCTACGATAATAATAAACCAATGGTGGTCTCCAAGGTGGGGAAAGACATGATCACACAGATCTGCAATATATATATATGTGCGTGTAAAAAAAATTTATTGTGTCTCCCTTTGGAAAGCGTGTAAAATCTGTGCTATTTGATTCTGTAAATAAACAATCCTGTAAAATAAAATAGGAGGAAGTACTGTTTTATTCTCTCCCAGGCCACATAAAAACTTCAAAAACTTCTAGGGACGTTTCAGTAGTTCTTAGTTCTGCTTTCAAAATTTGGGATTGGCCAGGAAGAGACAGGGGGTATATCTGGTGCAATAAGAATTTTACCTGCCTGACAAAATATTAATGTTAGTATTATTATAATTAATAATAAACAGGATTTATATGGTGCCAACATATTACACAGCACTGTACATTAAATAGGGGTTGCAAATGACCGACAAATACAGACAGTGACACAGGAGGAGAGGACCCTGCCCTGAAGAGCTTACAATCTAGGAGGTGGGTGGAGTAACACACAATAGGAGGGGAGATCCATAGTAGCTGAAAGTAGTGATGGTTTCAAAAGACAGAAGACAAGTGAGCAAGTTTGAAAAAATGGGTTTTAAGGGCTCTTTTAAATGAGCAGAAAGTAGGAGCAAGCCAAATAGGACGAGGAAGCCCATTCCAGAGAGTTGGGGCAGCTCTAGAAAAGTCTGGGAGCCGGGTGTGTGATGAGGTTATGAGTGGGGAATCACCCCTTTGTCAAAATATCACTAAGCTGAGCATGTGCAGCTCAGCATAGGAAGCCAGGAAACCTGGAAATCCTGGGAATCAATGAACTTCCACGCCCCAGAGCAGCAGTTACATCACTGCCAATCAAGATGATCGAAAATGAGGAAGAAAAAAAGAAGGAAGTTGACGCCCTGAGATGGAACAGAGATAGGTGAATAGAGCAGGATCAGTTCCGCTTTAGGCATGGGAGTAAAAGTTTATATGTGAAATAGGGATTTTATACATAATCATGAGAACACAAAAAAAATTCAAAACTACAGTTTATCTTTAAAAATAGGCAATGTTACATGGCAGATGATCAACAAAACCATTGTCAGCAGAGTTTACTCCTAATACCATCCCAAAGAAGTTATAACTTTAGATATATTTGAACTTTTTAAAGCCTACATACATATGTTTGGTTTGGCTGTGGTTTATTATAACTCACCTAAGAGAAAAACAAATCAATTTGGATATAAATAAATGTATTTCCTCTTTATAAGTAAATTGGCTAATTTGTAGCCATTTTCATGTCAAACATAATAGCAGGCACCCTTGTTAAATAGTAGTGATTACCAAGCTATATTCAGTATTCCACCTTTATGATTCCAGCAGGGGAGGCATTTTTACTCCAGAGGAACTCCACAATTCCTTACTTGGTAATAACAAAAACCCCACAGGTGCTGCGTATATTTATATCAATGGTGTGTAACTAGTATGCCCCTGAAGTTCTTCCATGTTTTTCCAGAAACTCCTCTGCAAGAATGCAAGAATACTAGTATTATAACTAGAATGACTACGGTCTGGCAGGATGGAAAGTTAACATAAAAGTGTCACAAGCCAAAGGTTACCTGCTTGGTGCAGCAAAACATCACAAAATGTAAGGAAACGACCATTTGGCCAGGAGACACCAGCAACACAGCCTATGGGAGAATCAAACTGGCCGTAATTGGAGTCTGCACAACAGAGGTGAAGAAGAATTTCTGAGCAAACTATCCACGTTAACTGCGGAAAAACTTTAAATGGTTTTACTCTTTATGTTAAAAATGGGGTTTGTTACATCAGTTCGCAAATAACACACAGTCTCATAAAGGTAGCTTTGCATTGTGTAGTTTTCAGAACCCAAATGAAAGCAGGTAAATGTGTGTGCACAAGCATTTTCAAGTGTACATGGCAACTAACGGTCTATTTACAGCTTGGATATTCCCATTCTGATTGCCAAATTGTCTTCAGATGGACTCTCACTCCTGCTGTTGATGATCCGTGTATTGCTGACTATGGGACTTCATTGTCTGTACTTTATGGGCCTCATTTGCTGTTTTGGTACATTGCTGTTTATCAGTTATCCATTCTTCTCCTAATATGGCTGATAGATCAATAGGAGGGACCAGAGCAGCATTAGAACCCTTCTTTTGGAGGGGGGGCCATTTTAAATGACATGGCACATCTTATTACTTTGTGCGTTGGCTAAGATAATATTTAATGGTTTTATAATTTTATTCAATAAATGCAGGAAAATACCTGTCGATTCTAACAGAAGTTCTGTGCTGTCCTGTGAAAACTACAGTGTCATTAGCCATACACATTTCATGTTTGTGAACTATCAAACTCTCTCCATAATGGTATGGAGTGTGTTTTGTATGTATTTCACCATACCCCTGTCCAAAGGGCCACAGATATAATATAGATCCAGTGAGCATTGTCACAACAAATGCGTTACTGGCCGGAGCCAATAAACAAGCTTGAATAAGATGCAGCCACATTTACGGATTTCTAGGCTTATAAATATTACATTTTGATTTGCTTTTGGTTTTCAATTTTTTTTTTCAAACAAGATACTTTCTTTTATATGTAATATGTACCTGCCAATACCAAAACAATACATAAATTGACAAAATAATTTATAAAAGACATCAAAGATCACCTACCGATCCTCTTCTTCTACACACAAATCTCATATGCATCACATTACTAACTGCACATAGTTCCCACTTATTTAATATTACCCTTAAAGCTATGCAGAGAAAATAAAACTGTGATGGCCCATAAAAGACACAATATATACATAATCTGTGAATGTTATAATAACTTTAATGTATTTTGCATTTTACACAAGTCTGGTTAAAAATGCAGATATTTTTTTTTCACAATTTTGAGACGGCTGGTAAAACTTTTTTTTGTGAGCAATGATTTCATCCAATTATTATCCAATTCACTTTGGATATTCAGACAATTCCTTTTACGCAAGACAATGAAAAAAAAGAAGAAAAAAAAAAGCAAAGATTTTTTTTGCCCAGTCTCACGACACTCATAATATAAAGGGCCCAGTTCCCCGACGGTCAAGTGATGCCGCCAAGAGTATCCACAATCTGAGTTGGTAAAATCCGACCTGATGAATGGGCCAACTAGTTGGCTTTGGCGCGGAGTTGTGCTCTCTTGCCCGTGACTGCCTGGAATCCGGTTTTGATGCTAGCTACGGAACAACGAGAATGGCAGGTCTCACACTGCAGGAAATATAACCTGGTGTCTTTCTGGAGGATGGTGTCTGGCGACCGACAGGTGTGACAAGTCACATATTCCTCTGCAAGGCAATACAAGAGAAATCATGGTGAGACTTCCATATACACAATGATATCTACATTGTAAAAGGTGCAATTATGAACAGGCAAGCAAAAGCAGCCTTTTCCTATTATAGCATATCAGGCATTTGCTTTCATATGGTTTGCTAAATCAAAGGATTATCTGTAAGAACAGCGAGTACCGTCCCACCTCTAAACTTCTTGGTAACTGATTATCTTATTAGGAATTTAACATTCACCACACTTCTGGGTGCCCAACACCCTGCTACAAATTCTTTCAGCAGCTCCCAAGTCTTGTAATGATATAGGGCTGACAAATTAAACCAAGGAGGATGTAGATATCCAAAACACCTGGAAGTGGGCAGGACGAAAAAGAATTTTATCAACAAGATCATTTAAGCCATCTTAACACGCTTGCATTGTGATAATGAGCATTTTACTAGAATTTCCACAGCGGCTATGAAAACTTTGCTATGCTAATAAAGCAAACAAAAGATTTAAACATAAGAGGATGATGATTTAGGACATACAATTGCAGGTTGTTGTCTATCATCACCTTACTGGAGAAAAACTGCTTTATGTAAAGTACTGGGTTAGCTAAGAAATTTGTTTTAACAATACATTTAATTTGCAGTTAAATTTACGCAGTGTTCAGCACAACACAAAACCTGTGTGGTTTTCACTCTAGTTTTTTTAGGTGTAGAAAATCTACATAGTCAATGATGGGCATATATAAAATGGAAGGGCCATCTTGTAAGTAAAGAATACTTGCCATTGCCCCAACCTTCCCTGTAGCTTCCTATTAGCATATTTTGCATATTACCCAAAGACACTACACAAGTTTACATTTTCTTTGCACACTGCAGTACAATATGCCAGCCACAAGGTGGCAGCTACAACTAGTAGCAAAATCCCAACTCTCCTCTGTAAAGCAGAACTAAAGTTTCATTAGAAATCAGGCAGGTGTTTATTGCATGAATGGAAACAAGCGCTGTCCCTTCTGCAATAAAATACACCTGCTTGAGTTCAGTCTTTCCTCTCCTGGTAATTAAGAAACGATAAAGATTTAAAGTTTTTATTGTCTTAATATGTTGAAAAAGTCGATTTCCATAAGGTGTACTTGTACTCAGACACAGTCATTTATGACTTTGACAAAACACTTACTGATATATCTTCTCAAGACGTTCTCTATCTGTTTCTGTTGGAAGCGGCCTTTGATGACTAGCTGGTTGTTGCCGTCTATGGAACCACTATGTAAATAAAAAGATAATATATGAAAAAAAAAAAAACACAGAAGCTAGAGAAGGTTTTATCTTCAGCTACCTTCAGCTTGGATGGTCACATAAAAAGAACAACAGGGGAAACAAACCAAATAAAAAACACACAAATGTGAATACATTTACCTACAAGATTTGGATAGGACTGTGTGCAGGGACAATATACCACACTATGTCACCTTTCTGCATACTACAATGCTTAGGCATACTAAGGGAATAAAAAAAAGCTCCAATGCTTTAAGTCTCAACCCCAGAAGAAACTAGACATACACCTAACCTGCACAGTTGTTCCAAGTTAGAGACTTTTAAGCAGTGTGACAGGTTATAGGAGAGGTAATGGCAGCCTTAATATTTTTTGTATATGATTCAAATATATGCAAGGAGTTAAAGCTAAAACTGTATTTTACAGCAAGTCTCTTAACCAACAACCCAGTTTTCTTTAAAATGAGGGGTCTGAGGTCAGCTAATGAGATCTCTTCAAACAGAAGATTTTTTGGAGAGTAAGGAAAGGTAGGCAGAAATCCTGAGTGCCCTCTTGATCAGAGCACTTGAATGTCTTGTATGATAAACCATCTGCCTTGGCAAAAATGATGAAAGCGCATTTGGATTACCTTGTTAAAAAAAAAAAAAAAAAAAAAAAAAAACTAATTTCTTATTACAGAATCTTTCAGTATTGATCCACTTTAAAATGGAAAGTTTATGTATTGATGGCTGCCCCCTTAAATAAAACACTGAAAGTGATTGTCCAGAGACATTTAATATGATTATCCACTGCACAAAAACAGCCATTATGAATCAGTAACTCTCTGATCGATAAAAAACATATCAGTAATACATGGCTTAACTTATTTTCTAGTGGCTGGAGGATACACTAAAACACACCATTTTCATGGTCTCTTAACTGCACAAGAGTCTCACGGAAAGGTGATGTACAGCCTCATACTGTGCCAATATAAAATATAATAAAGAAATCATAACACTGCAGATAAAGTGCTACTTTCTTTTATTATTATTTTCCTGTGAGAAGAGCAGAGGTGCTTGGTGCAGTGGTGAGCGCGCATTATGTCAGATGACTTATCAGCTGTCAGTCTCTGATTCTAAAATCAATACTACGAACGCCGTTGTTTGATGACTCACCTTGTACCCAATTCAGCTAATAAGAAAGCCAGAAGATGTTTTGGCTGACGATGTAATCTGTAAAGGAAACATAGAAAAGGCTGTCACTGGAAGTCATCACATAACGAAAGGAGCGAGGAGAAGCTCATTGGTGGACACTTACAGTTTGCAGATGTCTGTGAAATTCACAAAGGATGTTTTCTTTGTTCCTACTCTGACAACCTGAGGCGGCTTCATGATAAACTTCCTCTTCTCTCCGGCCACCATATCTGGGTTTTTCTCCCTCATGATGTTAAAGACTCTGTTAAGCAGCTACAATGGGAAGAAGAGAGACAAAGGAATTGTTTAATTAGGAAATAATTCAAGAACACAGATTCAAGGCTGTCAACATTACAAACAGTAGACATAAACATGCCATCTTGACTCCCTTGTACGTGGCTATAGCAGTCACGTGAACATCTGACCATCATACGTGCATTCTTGCACTCTAATCTGCGGATCAGAAATACAGATAGGTCGGTCACCTATTAATAAGTGGTGTTTGGAATGACTGCTGCAACTTTTCACTTTCTATTTACAGAAAGCATTGCCCATTTTTCAAGTTTCCATGTCACTGCCCGAGGAAATGAAGACTTCCTCCTTATTGTACAGGAATAGAAGAAGCAGCATGCTGTGACAGATGGGGATGGGCTAGTATGGCAACTTGGAAGCACTGGATTACTGCGTTCTGCACCCAGACAGCAGATACATCTTACTTCACAAGGACAGGTGCACTAAAAGCAGTTTATAAACATTTTTTTTTACATTTTGGTGCACCTGGAGTTTGTATCCTTTGTATCCCTTTTGTTTTTGTGAACTCTGGTGATAGCTATACATCATTTTTCAGATACAACATTAAAGAAGGAAATGCTGGCTTAGACCGTTGTCACATGCATCGTCCTTATCCCTATTCTGGTTTAACTCAAAATTGTGAACTCACTTTCCGTCATAGTGGCCCAAGTCACCAGGATGTACGTAACCAGCTGGGAGACAAAACAATAAAAACCTGAAAAAGATTTTAACCCCCAAACACTACTCAAAACTGAAAAAAATGGCTTTTAATAAACTCTTTATTTTCTGTCCTCTAATCACAACAATAAGTGATGGAAATCAAAAGGACATCTTCGAATGGGAAACAGATGGCTTACCTATATTGTCAGTTTTGGATTTGCATCAGCATACATAATATGCCCACTGTACACCTTGTATATTGCAATCAAGAAATCGGTATTAAACCCTATTCAAAATGGAACTGACAACCATAACCAGGAGCCTGAAAAAATGCTCATCCACTGATATTATGAATGACACCGAATCAGGAAGGATTGAAATGAGATACTTTGTTTTGTTATCCTTTTACAAGTGTGTGTGAGACCAAACTTATGAAATGACATTCAATATAAATGTAAATAATATCGTTCTAAACTCACCTCATCGTAAGTGTAATCCCTTTCTGTGCCAGCCCATGCAGGCCCGTAGGAAGAACTGAAGGAGATACCATCATCTTTTTTATTGTCATCTTCTTCAAAAGCTGAAAGATACCAAACAAATATCAGAACATGTACACAAACCGGTATTACATGATATATGAACACAAATTGTGTATACTCAGTGCTTGCCAAGTAGCTTCTGATTAGTTTATGAGCAGGAACTTAGAAAAGCAAAATAATGAGAGAAACAAACATACGTGTTTCAAAGTGCAATGCACACACTGTAAACATGCCTGTCATGCTGATATATAAATAACAATATACAGCAACTCAAAGAACTCATAGGATCAGACAAAGGAGCCAGCCAATTACCATTTTCAGAAGGGGATAAAAAAGCATCCCCTAAAATTTCACCATTGGTTTCCTGGCCAGTTTGTGCAAGTATCTGTGATTTCAACACTTTAATGCATATCATCAGCTTTAACTCCTAGAATGTACCTTCCTCTCTATCAATCTCGTCATTTGAGAACTTCACACTCTTCTTTTTCTTCTTTTTTGTCAGCATGAATTCCAGGTCATCATCTGGGGACTCCGGGGATGCGTCCTGCACTTCACCCTCTATCTTTAGATTCTGTCATGCAAGACACACAATAAAAATCTGAATTCATGAAGAGACAACAGCAAGAAAAACAAGACAAGCTAAAGATCTTTTTCTACCTTGACCCCTTCTTCTGCTTCATCCAGGTCAAACTTTTTCGTCTTCTTTTTTTTCTTCTTCTGATTCAAAAAATTCAAGTCGTCCAGGTCATCAGGAGCATCTACAACAGAAGACAAAAAGATTCTTTTAGCGACATTTTCCCATGTGGCCACCATTTGGAAAATGTGTCATCTTGGGTCCAAACTAATTGTGTAAATGTGACAGACCTCAAGTTGTATAAAGGGTGTGGGTGTGATAGTTGTGTTCATAGTCTAAAAGATCAAACCCATGTTGTTTTTATAGTAACGTTTATAGTATAGTAATTAATTTAGTAAATACAGTATCGGTATTATTCATTCTAGGTGAAAACCATCACTCAAGGCATACTCTGTCTGTCCTTTTTAATCCCGATCAAGGAAATTTCGCTGTTGTATGTTCCTAGTTCTTCACATTCCCACCACATCCACTACAGCTGTCTTCGTGAATAAGCCATGTAATAGACAAAACTAAAGAAAAATTCCCAGCCAGAGCTAACAGTGGAGATAATATCCTTTCCCTAATAAAGTACCATACCAACTTAAAAGGAGGACAGAATTTTTAACTAGTCCACTATGCCCGTTTGCTTCAGTGCAGCAGTAGATATACCCACACATCAGTCCCACAGACTTCTTTAGGGCTTCTATTCCATATCCCAAGTCAGTGTGATCAATTATTTGAACTGACAATGAAATTGGAAACACTACCGAGAAATTCAATGTAAACTTCAAGAAAGGCCAGGACAGGAGCCAGTGAAGCAAACCAATAACTATAGGTACCTTTCTTTCTAAAGGACTCATCATCCGCATCCACATCCTTGTCCTCCACTGGTTCTGGTTCTGCCTCCTTGGTTTCAGGGACCTGGGTCTCCTCCACCTGCTGTTCTCCGTCTTCATCCAACATAAAAGGCTTCTTCTTCTTCTTTTTCTTCTTGGTCATAGTAGGATCGAAAATCATCTAGAAAGACAATAAATACATCAATATATTGAATTTCCAAATTTAAGTGTACACAAAATTTGCCCCAGGATATGTTAAACATTGAATACATCATTAGGACTAGGTACAGAAGGGCAGATTATTTTTTTTACATTTATTCTGATTTAAAGTATGACATGACAAACTACTAACCCATCATAGTTTGGATATAAGGGAGTTTATCCCTACGTGGTGTGAAGTAAGAATACCCATAAATCCCATATAAGCCCAACTCAATCTATGCTAAACAGACCTGATGGCAGTCGGTTTCAGGAGCATCACGTAACCCTTCCATTCTAGCTCTTACTTTCTAAATTTCACTCCAGAACTTTTCTGCTTTGTAAAATAAAACACAGACTCGCAGTTTTTATAATCATTTTCCTAGCACTCCCACAAGAGACTTTGTACTGCAGAGACTACAAAGTAATTTACAGATCTGCCATATATCACACTATGAAACTAATATTTATGACATATTCATGACATATTATTTATAACGTAATGTCAAGTGACTGAGCTAAGACTAAGAGGTTATAAACCAGAGTCTCCTAAACTGATATATATATATTTATAATAGGGTTTATTTTGCTATGCAGTTTTGAATGTCTTGGATGTATCCATCAATATTTGACTTTGCATTATTGTATGCGTTGAATTATCAATTGTGAAGTTATGTGCACTCAATGTCACAGATGAATATATGTTCACATAGTATATGTGTTTAATTAGTTCACTCGTCTCATACACCCCCGAGGAAGCCTGTATGGTGAAACGCCTTGGGCAGAGAGATATAAGGATTCCATCTCATTCCAAGTAACTGATCCTTCCTGTCTAATGAATAGGATCACCTTTACTTTAATAGAAGTGCTTGTATAGGTACTTAACCCCCAAATGCATATGATACATACAGAGGAGAGGAGGGGAATAATCAGAAATAATTAGTATGCAAAATAACTTTGCTTATTTTTTTTCACAACCTTGTAATATATCTAGCCACCAATTTGTTACTTTTCATTACTAACCCATCATAGCCAACCAATCTACCTAACTTTGATCAGTCATGAGTTAAATATTGATCTAGTGTACACAGTGTGCCAAATGTATAAATCGATCAATATTTCTACAGAGCGTCCTGGAAAAAAGGACAGCAGAAAAGGTATTCAATGACCCAGTTTGGAATTTTTCACTTTAAAGAGAGACAGCTAAAATATATGTATCTGTGTATAGAAAACAGTGAACATTAATGACAACTGGATGCAACGGCAAGCTAACCAAGGACGTGGTCAGCCAGGAGGACAACGCAATGAGAAGAAATATTTGAAATCAACAAGTTTATAATGACTGCTCCTATTGAAAACAACTCTGACTCACCCGGGGACTGATGAAATCATCTGTCATCAACAGACAAGGACTGGGAAGACTTCTATGATAGAGTTTACCTCTAAAGAGTTCTCCCCGGACCCTTTTAGCTGGGTGCACCCTGGCACTTTTCAGGAATTTACTAAATTTGGGTAACAATACAGGGGCTGCCACCCGCCTACAATTTCTTCCTACTCGGCTTAAAAAAAAAAAATGGGTTGAATATTCAATGGGTGGGGAGAAATAGTAGGCGGGTGTGCAGTGAGATCGGAAAGTTTATTTTTTTACCATCTAGGTCACCGTATCACCGATGACGTAAGAACCTGGAAAAAGAAGAGAGAAGATAGTGGCGCCTAGCGTGCCGGCATGAAGAGTGATACCAGGACAACGTGTCCTCCGGACAGATCAACTGCCCTGCAGGATTAAAGGTAAGTGTATTTTTTTTTGTTTTGGGTAGTTTTTGGGTTCTCTTCCTCTTTAAAACTGATGATTGTTGTAACTTCTCATTCTTCCACATTCAACCATATTGTTCAGAAAACAATGCTGTTCTAAACTGACTCAGCTTTATAATGCAAATGAATGGAAATGAAACTTGCTGACCAACCTCGTAGGTTATTAACAGTCATTAACAAGCAGATGTCCTTTTGAAAAAGCAGGCATGAGAGACTTCTGCCCCACTATCTATAGCATTGGGTTCTGTCACTTCTTCCACTAATAAAGCAAAGTCTACCAAATACATCAGACCCCTTCCCATATTAAGCAAAAAAAAAAAAAAAACTGTGCCTCTCAGGTCAGTTACCACTGACACCATTGATCTTTTTTGGCTCTCTGTAAGGGTGACATTCTTTCCAATGTCCAGCAATGTAAAGCTGGGTACACACTTGCATTGTTGTTGGAAAGTATCCTTTTCAACGACAAAAGATGCATGAACAGCACCGTTCTGCTCTATGAAGTGGGGAGAACGAGCGAGTGGCACCCCGCTGCACTCTCTTTCCTTCACTTTCATCATGATCATTCTTCGTCCCTGGATCCACCAGGATGTACGATGAGCGCTGTACATGTACACTGTGTACGTAGCCTAAGAGACATTCTTCCCACCGACAACCATGCTGATATACTGTGTGTAACTGACAATATTCCTGCAGAAGAACTTGGCAATGAGCTAGAATTTGATACATATGGCAGCCCAAAATCCCCCTGCAGAGTTAATCAGAGTATCCCTGATGGTGAGAATAGAAGTATGGTCCCAAGCATCACTTGTGCTGGTCATCAGAGACATCTTTGGGAGTATAAATTAACCAAAGGATGAGAAAAGAATGCAAACATGTCTACTATGTGTGTGATAAGGCCTTGCATGTAAAAAAAAAAAAAAAATCACTAGTGAAGCATTTAGGACAGACAATTGAAATTTTATTCCCTGCAAAATCAATGAATGAAAGATGCCATGGTCACACACCAGTTCTCTAGGCATTGGGTCCACAACACAAAATTACTACTTATTATTACTTAACAATAAAATATACTTTAGACCAGTGGTTGCCAACCGTTTCGGTCCTGCGGATCACTAAAATGACCAGCTTCCGGACCGCGCATGCGCGGGGAGCCGGGTGTCACTCAAAACTCCCTCACAATGACATAACCCCACCCACTCTCCTATCGCAGATCTGAGCCTGGGATGGGAGAGTGGGTGGGTTGTGTCCATGGACAAGGAAACCAACGGACCACCAAAATGTTCTCACGGACCACCAGTTGTTGGCGACACATTGATCCATACAGATTAGGGAAGCAGAGTACATGATCCAAACCAATATCAGTTATACACGGACTTGTTCACAGTGTTCTCCCCAGCCTTTTTTAGCTGAGTGTGCACCAGCCAGCACTTTTCAGTAACCACCCTGCTGTTTTTGGGTGGTTACTGAAAAGTTTGGTACAGTACAAATGCCACCACCCGCCTACAGCTTAAAAAAATTCTAGAGAGAATACTGTGTTCACCTAGGATTCATCCAATGCAGCTAGCCAGAGTTCTGTATATATGACATGCAGCACCGCATTTTAATGTTTATCTAGAATTTTTATTCTGCTTGTTCAGAATCTGCTAATATTTCACTGTGCCTGATCTGGATGCAGATTAACTTATCTTGAAAAACAGACAAACTGTGAAACCAAAAAAGTTTTACCAACAAAAAGACAAAATTAGCAGTAGCTGTTCTAACCAATAAGTTTAATGACATTAAAATGTATGCCCAGCTTTTGTATAGCACTGAGAATGGTAAACACCTCTATCAGGATATTTATGGAGATTTTATTTCACTTCCCCTACCCTTAGGGACAACAGGAAATCTCCTCCCTGTGTACACAATTATCATATCAAAGAGTTTGCCCTGGAATCAGTGTACCCATAGGATGATTGTTCTCACCTATTGCTTTTATGACAACACAATGTTCTGCCCAGCCCCTATTGGCTGGGTGCACCACCTGGCTCTTTTCAGTAACCACCCGGCTGTTTTTGGGTGGTTACTGAAGAGTTAGGTCACAATACAGAGGCCACCCACCTACAATTTCTTCCTGCCTGGCTTAAAAAAAATATCTTGGTTGAACACTGCACACGGGGCTCTGATATTAAGCAAGTGGTGAATCTATCACTGCCATTTACAACACACAGACCTGGAAGATTCTTGTCTAATGCCAGATACATGGCTTTATAAATTGACCCTTAAATGTTGAATTTCCCCAACTTTGAATCTTACAATAGTCATCATAAAAAATAAAAGTGTTGATGTACCCAGCAGGGACATACTATAAGTCCAAATCTCAAAACTGTGATGCCAGGGACAAAATAGGAGCCACCAGGACTATGAGATCCATAGCACTACCGGTATCAACCTACAGCAAGCATTAAGAGTAAAGATGTATTGGACTTTGAGACAAAGAGCACTGATTTGTATCCCCTTCCCCTAAGCCAAACAGAACTAACACCCCCCTGCAACACAAACCGATACAATGGGTCTGATTTAATAAAGCTCTGCAAGAGTGGGGAAGACTATCATGGGAGAACCTGAGTGATCCAGCAAACCTGGAATAGTTTTCTTAAAAATCATTTGGCAAATGTTTTCAGTCCTAGAACAGATCCACTTCAGGTTTTCTGGATCACCCATGATAGACTATCTTCTCCAGTCTTGGACAGCTTTAATAAATTAGGCCCGTATTTAACCTCCCTGGTAGTCGGATTATAAAAGTATTTTTAAATGTCAAAGTGTTACATTTAAAAATACTTATTTTAAATTACCTGCCCCCCCCACCCACACTCTCGGCATCTGCCTGCCCAACCTTAACGCCGGGGACACAGATGCCGGGCACCGCTCGAAGACGTCACGGGCATGTAAGGACCAGGTAAACTTCCTTACAATTCCACCCTGAGTGTGGCTTGGGGTTACCATTTTTTGGTACTAAAAATTAACCCTGAGCCACACTCAGGAACACCGTCAGGGAGGTGAACAAGATCTGTTGGCTGGCGTTTGTTTACATCTGGTGCTGCAGCCTTTGCTATCCTGATCACACCTACACTTTGCAGGGCTACAGACTTCTATGGGGCCCAAGGCTGCAGATGATCCCATAGATGACTATAGGACTGTAGTACAGATGTGACCAGGAAAGGAAACAGTGCAGGTGATGAATTTAGGAGGAAGGGGCAAGAAGAGCATCTTATCTTAAAGCGTACCTAAAATTAGACAACCCTTTAATGTAAAGTAAAAATTCTGTTTAGGGTTTTTTTTTTTTTTAAGTGCAACACCTTTTAATAAAAAAGGGCTGCAGCACCGCCTCCTAATTCTAAATGAATGGGAGCGGAAAGCCTCCCGGGATACCTAGGTCACGCATCCCGGGAGGCTCTTGGGTTCTCCTTCTGCACATGCCCGATTATCTCGTGCATGCGCAGAAGAAGCCTTTTTGTGAAAAGAGAAAAATTTTCTGACCTCACACATGCGCAGTGAGATCAGCAAGTTTTTTTCCAAGCTACATCACCCGATCTTGCGCCTGGGTCAGGTGACATAGAAGGAAGAACCGGAACAACGAGGAGAGGATGGCGGAGCCCAGAGCGCCAGCTCGGAAACTAATAGCAGGACAACGCGGGGCCCGATGAAAAACCTCAGGATTAATCAGACTGCTCTGTGGGATTGAAGGTAAGTGGATTTTTTTTTGTTTTAGGCACTTTGAGTGTACTTCCTATTTAAAGCACAGTTCCTACTTTTAAACAGAACAAAAGCTACAAATAAAACTCCAAGCAGCCAGGTTCCTTATTGCAGATGGGACCATAAAACCTCTCTTTGCACCTTTGTAAGCCTCTTCACCTGGATTTGGGATCTTCGGCCATTTTGATTGGCCAGGAGTTCATTCAATCCCAGCAGGCTAGATCGTACACATGTGCAGATCAGGGTACATTATAAAAGATTGCAATCAGACAAGCGAGTTTATTTTCAGAGACATCGCTTGTCCTATATGTAATAAAGAAAATGCCTGCTTGCAATATTTAGTTATGGTTTGAGCAACACAGATCTGATGTCAGCCTTGGTTTAAATCACCATTAGAAGGAGTGAAGAGTAATAACTATCTCCAGAGACAATTGTTATCGTGCAAAACCCCCATCAGCCTGATCTGTGCTGGAGATTTAGGTGACCCCCATCCCCCCTCTATCAGCAGATAGGATCACATGACCTGAAGGGATGCGGCACAATGTACAGGTCCCCTTCTCTCCTATCACCCCAGGCAGTGATGGGAAACTCCCTGGTCGCCTTCCCCTCCGCCATGCTGTAGGCCCCAGGCCTCCCCCTGCAGCCGGCGCACATGTCCCGGCACCTCGTGTATCCACTTCCGCCCTCACTCACCTCGTCTCCAGACATGTTCCCGGTAGTTTAGGGCTCCCCCC
>NC_092860.1:14921498-14929935 GCF_032062135.1 Pyxicephalus adspersus
AGAAAAAAATGTTACATTCAACCTCAAAATTTGTATGGCGTAAAGTTTATCCATAGCCAAAACTTTTTTGTTCTCATTTTGAATGTTGGACACTTTTATTCTCGATGACAATGATGATCAGGAATGTTAGAAAGAATAAAACTTTGTATACATGTTAGGTATGGATACATAATTATAAATATTTGCATTTATTTTTTAAATTGTGTTTTTTCAGTTGACATAATTTGTAGATAATCCTTCTGAGAACCTGCACGGCAAAACACGTCAAGGACAGATCACATTAAAATCTCAAGAAAATTCCATAAATTCCTTGAATTCCATAATGGAAAAATACGTTGTATTCAATTTATTGTATCATTGATTATGAGGTATCAATTGTGAAAGTGAAGTTTTTGATATTCAAATGAATTTTTATATCAAGAATGTTTAAATTTAATAAATATTGCAATTTTAAATTGGTTGATTGAAGAAGATTACTTTTAGGTACCAAAAAATCCCTAAAGAAGATTTACAGTGTATAATTATGTATAAAAGTTAGAAAACTGCAAATCAAAATAAATGGTTGTCAAATAACACGAGCGCAGGAAATGATATCCGGCCCACAGTACTAAACATTCACAAATGGCGCATTTATTCACAAAGCATGGCAGACCACTGTACTGAATGCAAATAGGATAGTTTAAAGATCATGTAACTACTGGTTAACAACAATGGCAATATTTTTTTTTCTGCCTGTGTAACACTGGTTTTTTATTATTTACCTCCTGCTCCAGAGACAAAACAGGAATTAAAGAGAAATTCTCTTAAAATGAGAGGAATTCCCCTTTTAATCATTCCCAGAACTGGTGTCCCCATGGTTCCCCTCACCTGTTGCTACTATTTTTTACATCCCTTTACTGCTACATTGTGATCTTCATGGGAACAGAAGTAAAAAAAATATAGTATTCTATTAACATTAAGTCCTTAGTTACCCCAACAATAAAATCACAGTAATATTAAAAGACAAAAAACAAAAAACGTGACCTTAACTGTGGTTGGTGACACTGACGCATCTGTATTCAACGATCCTCATGGGTGGAGCTGGAATTGGCACCCTTTGTTGGGACTGATAGGCATAAACAATGGTGCTGCCTCGTTCAACATTGTAAGCAGCTAATAAAAGATAGGGGGTGGAACTTGGACAGAGGGAAGGGTTTGGTGATGCTGTAGTCCATCAGCTCAGAGGATAGGAAGGTAGGTGGTAGCACAGTGGCAGCACTGGGTCCCAGGTTCCAATCCTGGCCAGGGCACTATCTGCATGGAGTTTGCAGGTTCTCCCTGTGTTTGCATGGGTTTTCTCTTTGTATTCCGGTCTCCTCCCACATTCTAAAACCCATGCAGATAGGTTAATTGGCTTCCCCCCAAAGTTGACTTTAGAATGCATTAAAGACATATGACAAATGACATATGAGGTAGGGACATTAGATTGTAAGCTTCTTTGAGGGACAGATAGTAACATGGCTATAGACTTTGTACAGCGCTGCATATTATGATGGCGCTATATAAATACTGTTTATTAATAATAATAATAATAATAATAGGATAGGGACAGGTCTGTGGAATCACCAGTGTTCAGGAAAAAAAGATTAGCCATTTACAGCACAGGAGAGGAATCCTGAGAAAAAAAAATATAAAGTAAGGCTGAGGTAATACTTGCAGCTGTTATTATCAAGTCAACAAATGCATTCCGCTAACTTCCTACTTAGTGAGTGCCTAGTACAAGGAAGGTCTGCATACGATATTCTGCAAACCTTACCATGTCCCCTGCTGTCCTAATAAAGCTACATTTACATGGAGAAACTAGTAGATGGCCTTCCTGCCCTCATGTTCCCCAGCAGCATGCAGTTACCCATGCTCTCATTCATTTTGGGGAAAAGAGCTTGCCCCTACAACAAGGGGTAGGCAAATGCTCTCTTCTAGGAACAGCAGGAGTTAAGGGGTTGCCCATGTGAAATCAGCCTTAAGAGTACATTTCTAAAACATTAATTGAAACTCAAAGTTTCTTTATTACAAAATGACAAATTGTCTAAGATTTTTTAAAAATTGGAACTGCATTTACCAGCCTGGCTGCATCGTCATTGATGGCAGATTACAGTTGTCTCACATCAAAAGTTACTTTCTAGTAAAAAATGCAAAAATTCACATATTTTGACATATAATAACATATTTGAAATGACATATTTGACATATAAGCCATAGATTCTTATCAGATCTTTGCTACATTTTTTCTGGTGGGAATCAGATATTGCCATTGAAACACATGGACCTGGAAGATTTCTATAAGGGAATGTTAAGTTCCCTGTTTTATAAATAGAGCCCCATGTGTCGACGATCATTTTCCTGACTTTGGTACGCTGTAATTAAATGACCTCATGATGACTGTCAGTAAGCAGTTCAATGTGTCAGTAACAATTATTGGATCATGTAGTCACATGGTAGGATTATGATTTCATTTACCCCATTTATGGGTTAAAGGGCCTGTATGAGTGTTTTTTTATTCTTTTTGTAAATCCTGGTTATTTACTAATTCTTTATTTGCATAATCAATATTGTATTTTTATAGTAAAAACATAGGAAATAAAAAATCTTTTAAAAATATAGAAAATAAAAACTGAAAGATTGCGAGATCTTGGAAGTCCCCACAGTTATGGTTCAGTGAACTGAAAGTTTGAGAGATATTTGTACAAATGAAAAGCTTGCAGCTATTTAGATAACTAAGAGAAGTTTTGTTCTATATGGCAATCGTAGGTTAAGTTTATATATCCTTGTATGTTTATTTCATATCAGAGGCTCTACTATTGTGCAACTTTTATCATTATATTATTATTATTATTATTATTATTATTATTATTAACAATAATAATATTAATAATAAAGTGACTTTATAAAGTGCCAACATATTAAGCAGCGCTGTACATTAAATAGGGGTTGCAAATGACAGGCAGATACAGACAGTAACACAAGAGAGGACCCTGCCCAGAAGAGCTTACAATCTAACTTTTAGAGCTCACCCATTAAACTTATCTCCCTTTTCTTCCAAGTGTCCTCCCCCCAATTTTTTTCTTTGTGCTATTTTATGCATATTCTGTTGTGGGTAAGGTGATAATAAACTATTTGCTATTGTCTGCTTTTATGGTTCATCATGTTACTTTAAATGCAAAGTTCTGTATCTTATGTAAAGAAAATGAAAACTAAACTGCAATTGAATTTAAATGGGAAAACAAAAACAACTCCTGCTATGGGGCTATCGCTGCAAGAAATATATTCCCATTTAGGTCAGGTGAGGATGTAATAAACATTTTATGTCATTTTTAATTATTCCTAATGTTTGCATCTGACATCCAGGTTATGTGCGGGTTTCATTTTGCTGACTTGCAATGAAAAACTATTGGCCTAACCTGCATCGTTCGTTTGAACGATGCAGGGAGTGACATATAAAGGAGAAAGTGTATTGCAGAAAGTGTATTGTTTGAACGATGCAGGGAGTGACATATAAAGGAGAAAGTGTATTGCAGAAACATGCATGATCACTGAACGACCGTACACACGATAGATAGCGAACGATAGTCAGCCAATCAGATCCACTGTGATGGTCATTCATTTCCAACTACAATCCTCGTTCGTCTGCGTTCAATTTTTGGCCGATCGGTCGTTCGTCGTTCGTTTTCAGAGATAAATATTGGACGTGTGTACGCAGCTTTAGGGTTCCATGGAACCCTGGTTGAGAAACACTGATCTAACCTTTTATTGTGACTTTAGAGCCTGTGGCCCTCCAATCCGATTGGTAGAAGCTACAGAGGACTGGTACAGAGGAGCCCGGACCTACCAGATTATTTAACCCTTTCCATGCAGGGGTAGATCCAACTGCAAGAACAGTTTTTAAAATCATGGAGTTGGCCTTTAAAAAAAAAAATCATCCCAAATTATTGGTTTAAGCTTAAAAATCGATGTAGGAAGTCCCACCCTGATCATTTAGTTCTACACACAGGACAGACCTCAGGATAAGAGGAAAAAAATTCCCATTTCTCTCCAAGCAAAAAAAGTAAAAAAAACTTCCAAACTAAGTGAAATTTCCATTTCCATGGCTGTCACACAAACAGCTGTTTCACACATTATTAAATATTTATACTATATTTTTGTTCTGGAGACAAATTTCCAATCCCTTTTAGTATATTTAGGCATTGATCTTCCTAGTGGGGACACAGTCAGCAGTAATGACCTGACAGTAGTTTCAACACTTCCCCGATTAATAAAAAAATGGCTATAGAAACCTTTTCAAGCCAATCCTTGGCTTCTCACGCAGCTACGCCCTGTAATAGAAGAAGGTGAATATTTACCTCCAATAGGCATGAGTCTGTTCTTTAATCTCTTGCAGAGCTATAGGTTGCAGGTTGGATACTGTGCCCCCCTGCTGAGCACAGTGGTATCTCCCACTGTATGCTGAGTTGTGTAATAACGTAGCAGTCCTGGGAGGAACCATGGCATCCAATAGGGGATATGCTATTTGGATTGGGTCGGGTAACAGTGGTGCAGCTAACAAGAAGAATTGATGAAGAGCTAGGTATCTATTCTCTCTTATTACAGGGTACAGACCTAATTTTAGGAAAGGGTCAAGTTCACCTAATCATTTTTGTATGCCCAGACCCCCTACTGTTGTGCTGTAAGTGAAGAAAGTCTGAATGTACCAAACAGCAGGATGTTCATCTCCAACTGGCATTTTCTGACAGTTGTACATCAAATTAAATGGGAAGAAAATTTGACACAGATGAATATCTCTGTAGACCAATTTACACTTGTGTCTCTCCTTTCATCACATATCATTTTTTAAAGGAATGCAGTTTGATACTTACTTTACAAAGTTGGGTTTTGGTGTAAAGAGCTTGCAAATAAAAAAATAACAATGGAATGTAGTAGAAACATTTTTTTATGTATGTAGATTTAATTTCTGAAAAATTGGGAATGTGAAGGGAAATGAAGGGAAATCTCCCTACCAAGGGAAAAAAGAAAAACAGCAAGAACAGCCCAGCCCATTCTATGTCTGAGTGGTCCCAGTGACCGCCAGGCTACAATACATTGAGCTGTGTATTTAGTAATTATGGAAGGAGTTCCCTGAAGACCTAAAAGTTATTTCAAGGTTTCCCCATGTTAAAAATGTCAAGAAACACTGGTCTAATGAAAAATAAAAATACATTAGGCCAGAGTTGGGCTTGAAGAAAAACATATTTAGGAGGGCAGATGTTATTTTGATCTTTGCAGAGTGTTCATTTATTACTTAGAAATCAGGAAGAACTAATTTTTGCATTCAGCAGGGGTGACAAACTCTGGCCAGGGGCCAAATCTGGCCCCCAACAGGCTTTTTTTGGCCGCTGCATTGAAATAGCTCCACTACTACAATTCCCGGCATCACTCGTGTCTATAGACCAGCGGGCTCCCTGCCTATGTGTGGCCCCGAATTGGACTGTTTTATAGACTCAAATAATGCCGGGAATTTTAGTAGCAGCACTATTTCAGTGAAGAGGGAGTTTCAGCAGCGGGCCATAAGATTTAGATCCACATTAGCCACATCTGGCATTTCCAGCACTCCCCCTCAGCTGTACTTTTACTTCATACTCCAAGGCATGGACTTGAATGGTTGGATTTTCATAGAAGAATATTGTAATTATTATTGTTACCCTGTGCAAAAACGTTACCATTGAAATTTAACTCAGAAGGCTACATATAGAGAAAGAGGCATAGGATTTTTTCTTAAAAAAAAAAATGATGCCATTTTACTATTATAGGCTTGTTACAGATTGAATGTAAAGCAAAACCTCTTTGTTTACAAATGAAAAAGGTTTATATCTAATGGGAAGGAGAAATGTCCTCAATTTTTCCAATATATTTCAAGGATGCCCCACGACTTTGTCTAAGATTTTAATTTTGGCCCTCTGTGTGTTTGAGTTTGACCTGGCATACAGTATATACATGTCATTTCTATTAACTGACAATAGAGGGCACTGCAGGTCTGCTTGTCAATTTATCTCAATCAGCTGATGGTTACAGAATGAGGGTTATGCCAAGAAGTAATAGTATTTTGTTGTATGTATTAAGTTATTGTATATAGTAAGTAACAGTGATAATTATATCCTATTTATTCATAACAAATATTCTCATGTGACATTTAGCAGTCAAATATCATCTATTCGCCTGTACCATGGACTAAAGCTGAACCCTTAGATGCACCTCCACTGCCCCCATTTTTTACATTTTAAAAAAAAAATCTTTAAAGACCATCAATTCATTAGCTGGAGCTATCTTCATATTTCTCTTGCTACCACCTTTTTGCCAAATTGGAGAAAGGTGAAGCAGTGCTGTAATCTGCCGCTGACCGGTTCACACATTCCAAAGAAATCACATGGACTGCAGACAAAAATGTCACCCATATAGTGATGTACACACCCAATGAATGTTCTTCCTCCCCTTCCAGTGGGAACATAGAATACTCAGGGCCCAGATTATAACAGGAACAGTGGGTAGGTTAATGGGGCATTTATCTTATTTTTTTCTGCAGCATTGATTTATTAAAAGGGGTATAGAGGTATTATTTACCCAGCTTTAACCTCCCTAGCGGTTCATTTTTTTCTGGTTTTATGTCTAAAAGCAGTACATTGTTTTTCATGAATTTACAGTATAATGTAATAGTATGAGTATAATAAAGTTTGAAACACAAAATCATGTAAAAAAAAATAAATTGAATAAATTAAAAAATCTATATATTTAAAAAAATGTTTAGTTTTTTTTAAATTAAAAAAAAATACATATTATACTCATACTAATTTATTGACTGTAAAAGAAATGTTCTTGAAAACAATGTACGGCTTTTACACATAAAAATCCATGGGAACTCCCCGGTGACTCATCGTGTGCAGAAGCAGGAAGAAGGAAGAAGAAAAAAGATGGAGATTGCGGCACTGGATGGCGCTGGACGCCGGCGGATCAGGTAAGCACTCTATTTACTAACCTTCCCATAGGTTTACATACCCTGAGTGTGACTTGGGGTTACCACTTTTAGCAACTTCTTTCTACCCCGTCACTATCTAGTCACACTCGGGGTTACCTCTGGAAGGTTAAAGAGAAGATTATCACAGGATTCTCTTCGCCATTTGATGGCTCATTCTCTGCTGGATTGATTGTACCACCATGAGTACGCACTAGTTACGGTGTGTATGCACACTTAGATGAGGACCTGGCTGGCACAGTTTGGTTGCAAAAGTTGTATGGTGCTGGGCTTGGCCACCCAGTAAAGATCTTGGATCTTAGAAATAGGGGAGAAAGTTGAATCTGAAGTTTAAGCAGATATAAAAAACACAAATTAAAGTAGGGATGCAATCATTACCACATCAGTAGGTTATAGGTGAAAGAAAACGTATGGTTTCAGTACCACACCCCTATATTATTTTACAAATCTTTCCTAGTGAGAGATTTAAGGTACCTTAATAAATTCTAACTTGAATTGATAAATAAAAATATCGCAATTTAATAAAACAAAAGCCATAAATATCTAAAACCATATAACATAAAAGCCACCTAATACATTTCACCACAAACACACACAAAGAGGTACAAGCTGAGAGCGCCCCGTTCGTGCCAAGGACATTGAGGCTAAAGACCTGTCTGTGATGTTTTAATTTAATGTCTCACTCTACACAATGGAGGTGTGGAAAATGAAAAATTGGATACTCATTCGGGATTGTGTTTTAGCTGCACCATATTAAATTATGTAAAAAGAAGATTGGAGCCTTATGGGGATTGTGTTGAGTTGCATAACAATTAACATGATAAATGTGGATAGATGAATAAAGTATGGAGATGGGCTCAAGGGAAATGTATTTGGAGGATGCTGGCCATCAGACTGAAAACATTTAGTAGCAGAAATTAAAGTGGAAGGTAGGGATCAGCGAGCGAGAATATTAAGTTCGATCTCATGGTGAATCGGGTCTTTCTCGCTTACCAAAAATGTAAGCGAGAGAGGCTTTCTGATTTACCGAGAGGTGGAGCTCTAATGCCCTGGGGAGCTCTCGCTGAACAGGATGATTTCCAGGGCTGCATGATGCACTAGAGCTTAATTTAACCTCTAGTCCACAGGTGTCAAACACAAGGCCCGGGGGCCGAATCTGGCCCTTTTGCCCATTTTATGTGGCCCGTGTCGCATCCAAGCGCCTGACATTTGCAGGCAGAAGGACCCGGTCCCAGAAAGCTAGCTAAAAGCAGGGTGGTCTACACAAGTGCCTGACCGCGCTGCAGGCAGAAGGACCCCGGTTGCTTCTTCACACTCCTGTTGAGACCCAGCACTAAGGATGACTGTGCCAGAGTCCCAATCCTGCTGTTAGTACGATGCTGCTCCAGGTGTGGAATCTCA
>NC_092860.1:14930337-14931478 GCF_032062135.1 Pyxicephalus adspersus
GTTGTGATATAAGTATCTCTTGTTATAGATACATATGTATCATTTGTAAGAAATGATTAGTAGAGACAGGTTTGCTGGATCACCCAGCTTTACAGATAAAAGTGTATCCTCTCCAGCCTTAGAGAGCTTTAATAAATCAGGCCCACTGACAAACTGAATATGACGTTTGATGTGAAGAACTTCTGGAATTCACAAAGTGCTCCTTCGTTATTATCGTATTTAATTATAAATTTTATTTGTGCTGTGTTGTTACTACACAGATAATTCAAAAATTCAATAATCCAATCAGAAATGAATATCGAAGAAAGTAGGATAATTAAAATAAAACTTTTTTTTTCATGTATTACCGATTCAAAGGGAAAAGTTGAAATTATCATCAAGGGAATTTTTGTAAAATATTTTGAAGCTACAGAAAAAAGACAAGTTTACCAAAGACAGGTTTATAGATGACATCCAAAGAGCAATGTATATACATCATAGCACAGCGTTGTGTCCTATGGGTGTCTCTGTTAGGACTCATCGGCTGGAGTCTTCTGCAGTTTCACATATTGTCATATCGTCCTGTATCATGCCAGGGTTACAAACTGTTCCATATTAGTAGAGACGTCACTTATTTTTATTACAGTCATTCTTTCACATCCCCCATTTTCATCAACCTGCAATAGAAATAATTAAAACCACCAGCACCAGTCTGTGTGAGCAGCCTACACAAGCTGATGATATTTAATAAAGAGTTCCTTCCTTTGTCGTAAATCTATAGAGCTGGTGAATTGTTGTGTTGTATATCACTACTTCAATTCACTAATAATCTGTTCAGGGCAAATAGAGCTTTCCTTCACCTCAACCACAATGTAAAATGTTTTTAAGGAAAAATTATAACTAAAGCCACAGCCAAAACAAATAGTAAAACATTTAAACTAATAGCAGAAACCAGGATATGACCCTTTGTTATTATTAGCTAGTATTTATATAGAGCCAACATATTACGCAGCGCTTCACAAACTCTTTAGTCATGTCACTAGCTGTCCGTCAAAGGGGCTCACAACCTAATGTCCCACAATAGTCATATGTCATTATCACATTCTAAGGTCAATTTGGGGGGAGGCGAACTAAACTAATCGTACAGGTAGTCCCCGGGTAA
>NC_092860.1:14932295-14967279 GCF_032062135.1 Pyxicephalus adspersus
GAGCCACCATGCTGGATAACCTATGAAAGACTTTTTAGTTACATAGACAGTTGAAGACCAGAAGAAGTCCAGTTGAAGGTCACCACTACTAACTACTTTCAATAAAAGGCCAGGTTAACAATTTGTGCAATTTGAATTAATAAGCACAAGGACATCCTTAAGTGCTGCTCAGCCTCTGGTGTAGGGCCAATATGATATAAGGGGCTTCCAGACTGTTTGTGTGGGCCAAATAGCAGATAGATAGTCTCTCTTTCTAAAGATCATTAACAACCACGGGAGGAAAAAAAGACACCCATTGGTGGTGGGACAAAAAAAAAAAAATAGTAAAGATAATAAGTACATAAAAGAAAATGTGATAATCATAGTGGCATCCAACAGCTTTTTAGGGTAGCTTAGGTACCCAAAGGTGCCCTGAGTTTTTTAGACACCCAACAACACTCCTTCTTACATCACTCTTAAGGCATGCAATGAAATTGGAGGACTAGCCAGAAATAGCAGGTATAAATGTTGTCACACTTACCTCACAGGCAGGCATCTCTCTCCTGTGCATGTGGGCAGTTCTGACGCTGGGCGTGCCTCTGTTTCCAAGCCTTATCAATTTTGTCCAATCCGATGGCCTATCAGAAAATAGCCTCTTACCAGCCCTGACTATTTAGCTAGCTCACACACTGCACTAAATGTTCGTGCAACAAGTCTCCACTAGTGCCTAGCCCCTAGTTCTCTGAGCTAGTTCCTGTACACCTGTCGCCTAATTCAGTGTTTCCCCTGTCCAGCTCCTGCATTAACCTATCGTTGTCTAGTCTGTTGGTTCCCAGACAACATCCCTGTGCTGTTCCAGTGTTCCTGTCTGTCTGTGGATATCCTTGCATCACCTGAACCTCCTGTTGCTTCCAGTGTCTCCTGTGTTCCCTGTGCCCGCAGTGCCCCCTGTGTCACTAGTGTCTGTCTCCTGGATCCCTGGCTATTGACCCCTGGTGTGTGACCTGACCTCTCTTGCTTGCTGCCTGCCTTGACCTTAGCCTTCCTTGACTATCCTTCTGCTTTGTGATTTGGTACCGTGTTTTGCCCACCTTAGTGTGCCAAGGACCGTAACCTGGCCGTAACAAGCGGCGCAACATCCTAACCATCAGAGGCTCTGGATAAAACCTGGTAACTGCTTAGACTCTGCGCCTTGGCCCTTCTCAGGGCTCACTCCACCTCCATGCAAGCCGTAGCGCGCCCTAGTGGTCCTGCTCTCCGTGCATGACACACGTATTACTTTGTAAAAACATTTGGAAAGAAAAAGAGAAAAAGGCATTATGTAGGAAAGTTTTTTTTCAACCTCCTAAGGAACCCTTGAAATAATTTTCAGGTCTTGGGGAAACTGCACAAAACAGGAGGTCAATAAAAAAATACACCTTACATTGATGGTCAGTGGAAAAAATGTCCTCTTATAGATAGCTAACAGATTGTTGGTGTCAGGTGACTGATTCTGCCTAGTGGTACTGGCTGTGGGTCATTGGCACCGCTTTAAGGTCAGCATCATATGGAAGGTAAATCAGCCAAAGCTCAAGGAACCCTAGCAGCCTCTGGATGAACCCTGGTTGAGAAAAAATAATTTCAAGGATTACTATATTTTATGTGACATTTATTAAATAACCAGAAGTTTCACCCTTTGAAACATGCATACACTAAATATATATGATCCAAGCTCTACTTTAAATAAAAGTTGTTCTATTTAATCTTTACCAGAACTCCAGGACTGGAACCAATTTCTAGCATGAGCTGGTCAGTAATAACTGCACATCTAGATGGATATCAATGAGAAATGCCAATGTATGTTGGGGCAATTCTGCATATTATTATTTCCATTTTTTACCTCTATTGTGCAATTATAAGGTGAGAGCTAGCAGCACATGAAGGTGAAGACAGGGATAGTGTGTGCTGGGAGAAATCGTTAGAGAGCACAGTTGACCTCTGGAAAGTATTCAGAAGTCCCGGAAAGGAGAAGTTTTCTTTCAAGTATCCCACATGTGGCTCCCATTAAAATACCTATATGATTTAAAGACAGGCAAAAGCATGCATTTGGGAATAATTTGCAGGACCATTTGATGAAATGTATTTGTGTGCAGAGAAATGATTGTTTTTCCATATTGGGCACCAAACAATTGTTGTTGCATGTTTTTAAATGGCTACTTCACCTCCCCATATTATGCACGATATACAACAGATACACATCCGTGTTAACCTAAACTAATATTTCAGTCGAGGTTGGACTGTGTCAGGTTGAATCTCCGGCTAGTGTTCTCTATCTCTAATGCTGGTCATCATTTGATGAAATAGTTATCTATATGTTGATTTCACCTATTATCTTGATTATTCTGTTTCTTTTGTAATCTCTTGATTGATGTTTTAGGGGAAGCTTGATCACACAAAAGATTGGATGGAGTAAAGAGGTTCAGTGGTGCATGGAACACTAAATTGTAAAAGAGTCACTTTTGACACAAATCCCCTGGGACTCTCCAGGTGCTTCAGATTTTTTGGCTACTGTTTAAATTATTTGTTTGCTTTTTTGATTGTTTGTTGTTAGTTACTCTAGGAAACCTTTGATGGGATGGATGCTCTCTCTTGGTTTAACTCCTATCTGTCTGACCGTTCCCTGTTGGTGTTCCCCAAGGGTCAGTCCTTGGACCGGTTCTCTTTTCTCTGTACGGTAGTCTCATATCCTTCTTTGGTTTACAATACCATCTGTATGCTGATGACACTCAGTTCTTTCTGTCCACCCCTGACCTGTCTCCCTCAGTCCTGGATAAGGTCTCATGCTGCCTGTCAGCCATCTCATCATGGATGTCTGACCGATTCGTGAAACCCAACCTGGATAAAATAGAACTCATCATCTTCCCCCCCTCAAATTCCAAATCTCCCTCTGACATATTGACGGTTATAACACTGTTATTCGTATCTACCTTAAGCCACGTTGTCTTGGTGTCACCTTTGATTCTGCCCTCCCATTTACCCCCCATATTCTGAATATTTCCAGATCCTGTCACTTTCACTTGTGCAACATCTCCGAAATCTGCCCCTACCTGTCCCCAGAGACCACCAAACTCCTTGTACACACTCTTATCAACTCTCGGCTGGACTACTCTAACATTCTCCTCTCTGGTATTCCACTAACCCGGCGCTCTCCTCTACAATCTATCATGAATGCTGCAGCCAGACTCATCCATCCTTCCCACCGCTCCTCTTCTGCTGCCTTCACCTTATAATCCAATTCAAGCTCCTGTGCATTGCCTTCAAATCCCTCCACAGTTCTTGTCCCACTTACCTTTCTGACCTGGTAGTAAAATTCACCTCTAGAGGCTCTCTCCACTCCTCCAATGATCTACAACTGACTTCCTCACTCATAATCTCATCACACGCACGACTACAAGACTTTTCTAGAGCCGCCCCAACTCTCTGGAATGGTCTTCCTCGTCCTATTCGTCTTGCTCCTACTCTTATTTAGGTTGCTACCTTCTGCTCATTTAAAAGATCACTCCCCCTGTGTCAATGTGTAATGTGTGTAAATATTCGGGGCAGGGTCCTCTCCTCCTGTGTCACTGTCTGTATCGGTCTGTCATTTGCAACCCCTATTTAATGTACAGCGCTGCTTAAAAAGTTGGTGCTATATAAATCCTGTTTAATAATAATATTATTATTTCAGGGATAAAAGGGAATTCTCTTAATGTTAGGGCTATTTATTGGACTGTTTGATTATTTGTACAACATACTGCACCTGCCCACAAAAAAAATGCTGAAGTACAATAAATTTAAGGTTCTGACTATTTGCAGTGGATAAAATTCTGTAATGTTGGCATGCAGAATGCATGTCAGGGCAAAAAAAAATCTGTCTATGATACAGTGGAATCTGGAACATAGTTGTCAGCCTTGCCTATGTCTCCCCTGCTAGACTACTGAACACCTTTCAATTTGTTAGGATCAACAGGTTATTTTCTGTACTGTCAGCTGTTTTTACAGCAAGAAACGTGAGGATTTCATTATTTTGCTTAGACACACATTTTGACCACCACACCCAAACCAATAAGAACATCAAAGCAATATATTGCTCCGCCATCTATATAAATTTAATAGTGGGTGTAGGCTAAAGCAAAATCACTTTTTTGTGTTTCAAAATGTACGAGGCATGTGGGAAAAATAAATCCCAGCAGTATGTTTTGTGTCATCTATGAGACCTCCTCTCAGTGTAAGATCCCTTGAACAACCCAGAAGAACCAGCCAAAGAAGGATTAATAAAGCATTTCCAAAGAACCTCAGCTGGCCCCCTGTCAGCTATCCGAAATCTCTTTTTTAAACCTTTATACTGAAATCCTAATTTTAGGATATTAGTTTGTTAATTCATTAGTTTTTTTTTTTCTGTATGATGTATTATGTATAAACTGTCCTCTTGGGTTATTTGAGCACCACTTGGTCAAATAGTATGGAGACAAGACAGAGAAACATAAAGAAGTTCTATAATACCTTCCCTTTTGTAAGAAAATAAAACACTTACCACAATATTTTTAAAACATTCATTTCATTTTCAGCTAAATTTCCCTGGCATATTCTTACTCCTAATACTCATATATACCTCCCTGTCCTACATTACCTCCTTTTAGGGGTATACCCACCATTGTAGTTCCTTTGTTTCTAGTACCATTTTAGGTTGTGGAAATAAAAATTTTCCCATGGTTTTCCCTAAAAAATGTTTAGTTCCAATATTAGCTTCATGCCCTTAATTACTCTGGTGGCTATAACTGGGGCTCTGATACTTAATGAAAACCCTATCATACCCTTGGATCTTTAATGGGCTCCTAATAATATACCAAGAGAGTAAATCTATTTGAGATGGAAATGCTGCAATTGTCATCCACATTTCTATATATATAATTACACCTCGAACAAAATCAAAAGGGCACTCACCAAAAGAGAGAATTCTAATCTGTGCCAGACATATAAAGTCATGTTAAGTTCCAAAAAGACTTTTTAGATCACTCACATTTGTATGACTAATAATGAAAGGAATTCCAGTTTATTTACATTTTTAAAGTGTGAACTGCTAGGAAAAAAGGTCTTTGTGAACATGGCACTTTAGTGCAAATCACAAATTGTAACAATTAATGTCCAATGTAATGTAAATCTGTTGTGTATTCTTGTAGCTTGCATATTCTTGTATCCTTCTCCACCACCACTGTGAATTCTTGGTTCCATCCAACGGGCTATCCCATATTTATTGTGGGCCCTCAAGTTGTTTCCAGATTTCTGAACTTCTCACCCTATCATGAAAACTAAGTTCAGGAACCCCATGAAGAAACCTCAGTTTCACCCCCTGTACTTGTGACCTTACTAGAGAAAAAAATGTCTCCAGGTATTTTGTATAAATAGTTTTCTGAGTTTTGTATGACTAAATACTTTATCATAGACTTGGCTTGCCATGTTTTCCCTATTAATCCCTTCTTTTTGGTTGGTGGAAAGATCCAACTTTTCTTTTTAATAAAGGTTCCTTTAACCCTAAACTTGACATAAATTGATAGAAGTAGATAGAATGATACCAACATTTAAATACCAAAGGCTTTCTTTGTCTTTACTCAAAATTGAGCTAATTGGTATCTATCTGTGCTCAGGACATGTGTAGAGAATTAACTCATACTGTTGGTCTCTGAAATTAATTTATGCTGGAATGAAAATTCTTGAGTAATTTGCATTGTACAAATCTTTTTTTTTTCCTAGTTTGTCATTAAACATACTGAATTAGTGTTTGTTATGTTACATATTAAGATAAACACTTTTCAAAACACTGTTGAGTTGACGGATTGTTTTGAACATTCATCATTCTACATCCAAGAAAGGAAAAAACAAAATGAACAAAAACAGCAGTTCAAGTTGGGACAACAAGAGCCAGGTTACTGGAAATTATGTTTAGTTAAAAACAAAAAAACAAAATGTTAATAGGCTCTATGTGTAAGGACTCGTTCACAATGGCCTTATGGATATTGGATGATTTACAGGGGTGGTAAGGAACATTTACCAACCATCCTAAACACCACTTTAATTGCTGGTGTGGCGAGTGATGGCATTTGGCCTGGGAAACGGATCTTTAGCCACAATTGAGAACAATCACTAAATGGGCTTCAATTTAGTAAATATCTAATGGTGTCTTTATTATTTTCCTATGTTAGGGGCTTAACTAATTAGCAGTTAAAAAGACGAAAGAAACTCAATCAATGGGCTCATGGCAGGGCCAAACTTATTAAGAAGCTGCCTTGGTCCTGGACTGGTCCCTCTGCTCTGATGATGATATGGTCCAATTAAAGTCCCGAGTGTCAGTGAGCTATTATATGGCTTTGATTGGATATAACCCATGGTCTCCATGGTTGTGCAATGTTGCTGTGCTTGGAGAATTAAAAGATGATGATTGGTGGAGCTGCTGTAACCTGCCCTGTGGGTCCCATCCAAACCCCCACTCCCTGCACAATTACAATGTGGCAGGGGTGATAGTCCTCAAAGAGTGTTGCTAATGTAATCATCTTAGTACTATTCCCTGAATCATTGTGCAGTGAACATAGGGTGCCTTGATAGTACTTGCGGAAAGTGGGTTGACTGACACCCAGAATCATTCCCAGAACTGGAAAAAAAGTGAGTTCTGCAACAAAAGCTGTACTTCCTAAATATTTAATCAGTTTTGGACAGAACAGGAGAAAGATGTTTCTAGAATGGTGCTATGGAACCAGGAACGACAAACTACACTGCAGGCCAGCACATTTGCACGAGTTGCTTTCGTATTTGTATTGGCAGGGCACTTTTCACTCCAGGGGAGAAAAAGCAACATGTTACTTCCAAGAACACCACCACAGTGTAAATGCAATCATGTTCAAGCGTGAACACAGAATGGTTCCCAACCAATCCCATTCACTGCGGATGAGTACGTGGTAAACCACTGCGGTTTACTGCTTGTCCAAAATTAGCCTTACTGTTGGCAGAACCATTCAACTACAGAACATCCCGCTGTTCCCACTGACACTTTCCAGAGACCATAGTACCTTTTCTATTAAACTATTACTATAAAGTCTAAAAGAAAATTAAAGTCTAAAGTTTAAAAAAATGGCAAACAAAATATTACTTTAGCACAGATTCGTAATTGCAACTATTGTAAGTACCTGAATTTGTCTTTGCAGATCTTTAAGTGAGAAGAGGAGGGTCAATATAAGGAGTCAATCAGGCTCTGAAAATAGAAAAGAATCAGATATATAAATATTTATAGATTGAGCAGATGGGTGCCTTTATTAGGGGTATCTAAAGCAAAACATTGACTCCAAAGATGCATAAATGTGGAAAATTTTTTATTCTTTATATTCAGCTGCTTGCCTATATTTCAGCTTTAAGTCTGTGGTCAAATGGAGGTCAAATCTGAAGTCATAGACGATAAATAAGTTTAGCAACTACCAAAACAAAAAGTTTCATAAGCCTACTAATCTGTCTACAATTAAGTACATTATTGTTGTTAAACTGAATTCAAATTTGTTAGTAAAGCCTTACTTGGCTCTTCTGCTCTTGTGTCTGTTAGAAACACCAATTCTTTACAGACTGTTTTTCATCAGGGTATTAGCAGCTATACTAATTTATTTAGAGTATGGCTGTAGCTGCAGGAATAGCACATGGTTGGTGATGATTCTGTATGTTGTAAACACCTTTCAGTGCTTTCAGTGATCCCAGACTGAAGCAGAAACTATAAACTGCAAGTACGGAGGGGTCTTGGAAAGGGGGATAGCCCAGTTATACCTTAAAGTGGAAGGGTCTTGGAAAGGGGGATAGCCCAGTTATACCTTAAAGTGGAACTAAACATAAAAAAGTCAACCAGAGGTAGAAGTTTTTTTTGCAAAAGAAATGTACAAAGTCCCTGACTCCCGGTAGATTTTTGTTTTTTGTTTACACTGCACCATGCATAGGCCATACAGTTTGGAGCCTGGATCTGTAAATGGCACCACTAGGAATAGACCCAGACACCTATTAAGAGTTTTATCATCAGTAGCCATCCAATACCTCAAGTAGATCAAGAAAATAAGTGTCAACCTAGAAGAGTTGGGGATTTCTTGGGACCCAGCAGTGACAGTTTCTGACAGCTTATCCCCACCAACAAAAGTATGGTTCTGTATAAAAGCTCATCTCTGGACAAGAACTCATCTAGACTTGAAAGTAAGAAGATAGGATGATCTTTTTTGGGTATTAGATTGCTTGGTGACCTGGACACCTTCCACAGCTGTCTGCCAGTATGGTCCCCGAAGGCTGTAAAGAACTCCACTGGCAATATAACTATGAAGACCAAAGGCAGCAGGTCTGTAGCATTACTGGTCTTCATTCCCAGAAGTCCAACAGAAGGTCTTCCAATGGTTAACTCGGGGCTTTAAAAGTGATTTCTTTAGGTTTATGTGTGGTCTGAGGAGCAGCATTTGGCCTGAGATTGTTTTTTCAATTAATTTATGGCTAGGCTATTGATTTTCATGTATTTATATATTCTTAACAAGCAGTACATTGCCTTTAAAACATGGAATCTCTAACCTCTGTAGATCTAGCCTCTTTGGAGAAACATATCAAAATTCACAGTACGTGCACTTTAGGCTTCTCTTAGTTGATTTCCTCTCCTAGTTCGCTTTCTCACATCCTTTCCCTGGTTTCAGCAGGCACTCTGTGGTTAGGTACTTGCCTCACCATCTGCTGGTGCATATTTAATTAAAAGGAGTAGTTCACCTATAACTGACCTATAGTTAGCAATATGTTTGAAACTCTATATACCTACTTGGTATCCAAGCAAAGACTTTTTTTTTCTCTGTGTTTGGCAATTTCTTTTTATTATTCTATTTTGACTGGCCTGTGGTCTCTGCGCTGGAATTCTTGATTATAGTTTATGCTTGGATTGCCCTCTGACTACTTCTTCTGCACAGTCCAGATCAGTGTGGTTTCTGCTCTGGAATTCTTGATCTTGGTTTGAACTTGAATTGGCCTCCTATTGTTTCTTCTAAGAAGTTGTCCATGATTATAACCTTACTTTGGATTCAGGATTCTACCTTGATTTTTGGAATCCCTGACTACTTTTCTCTGCTGACTTCCAAAACCTGATATCAAGTCCACCTCACAGTTTGTTACTCCTTGACATGCCTGAATCTAAGTTATGGCCAGAGAACCAGTCCAGCTTGGTAGTTGTCCTTCAGCCAGAATATCAATAGAAATATATAGTCTGCAATTTTGTTAACATTTAAAATTGTTAAAATTAACATTTCCAACCTCAAAATAACATTGTACCCTTAGATTTGGTAACTGATAGGGAGTAGAAAGGAAAATAAAAAAGGCATAACGCACACCTTGACATTTTTATGATCCCAGTAGGAATTAGGGCCTATACATACCTGTTGAAGGTTTCAGTCCCCTCTTTTGGTAAAAGCCAGGTCCTGTTGGGTAAAAAACCCCCACCAATTAGAGCTCCAAATGGACAGATGGGTTTTAGTAATATTTGTTCTTTCTATTTTCCACCCTGTCCATTTTTACAGCTTTAATGCAGTAATTCATGAAGGCAATGAACCTTTCATTTTAGTGCAAGGTCTACCTTGAAGACCACCTGTAAGGGCAGACTTATGGATGTTCCCATTACCACCATTACTTCTAAACAAGCCTTATTAAAACCATTATTAGTGTTGCAGCTTCAAAACTTTGATTCATTACCATGAAATAATTTCTAATAATAAAAAATACCGAAATTTGGAGGTCTCCCTGGAAGCCAGGTAACTACTAATTTGAAAAGGAGTAACAGTATCAACCTTCAATTTTCTCACAAGACAGGTGTACTTCAACACAGAAAGCCTATCCTGATGGCATATGTTATCTCCAGGGTATTTTCACCAATGTAGACTCAAATAGATGGAACAGTCAAAAGTGATGTAATGCAAACAAAGTGAAGGGTCCTTTCAACTTTCCATGGTGCTGCTAAATACATCATAAAGTCAATAATTCTTCAAGATGCACCTTATAAAGCTTTTGTGCTGACCTGTGAGGCTGAACATGTGTGGGGCACCAGGATCTATAAACTATTTCCCCTGTCTGGGATCTATCCCAGCACATCACTAATGAAATGAGTCTCCACCTCATAACGAAGTTATGGGTTCAGTAGAATCCATCCTAGTTGTTTCTGACATAGTACTGTAAACCCTAATTGACATAACCTATTGGTCTTATGAAACTCCAGACAAAAACTCCAGACAAATGTAACAGGGAGGTTTATATATTAACTGAAAATTGTCAAATCTGTTTTATCTGTGCCATTCTACATGGTGGATTAGGTTGGAAGATATGACCATGTGTGATTTGATTGAACCTTTCAGTAAGCTTGTACAAATAGGTTCCTAGACTAAAATACAACAATAATATATTGTATACAACAATCCTATAATTGTTTGAAGAAAGCTGTTCCTTTTATCATCAAAAAGCAGCCCTACATATTTCTTTTGTTATGCATTGTAAAACCGCAATATATGTTTTATTCATGATAAAAGCAATATATTTGATGCATGATGATGACATACAGGAAAACTTTGATATGGCTCCAGAACACAAGCTTGGCTGGTTAGTTCATGTTGGTAGATTTAGCATGACACTGAGAATTTTTTTATAAAGACAAATCTTTTTTTTTTTCGGCTTTTATCCTGACACTGAGGGAACCGATTTTGTGCTTAACTGATCCCTTCAATTTACGTTAATATCGGTTACCTGTTGGGAGTCTGGAAACATTGCGATTGTAGAATATGTGATCTCACTTTGTAAAGGGTATGTGTTTGTTTTGCACCACTTTGTATATATATACACACACACACACACATTTATATATATATATATATATATATAAATTTTTAGCTGCCTGATTGCTGCCCAGCCGTCAAATTTATTGACCTGCACATGAACGGCTCAGCTCTGCCCTTCTGTGCAGTTACATCATCCTTGTCCGGCCAATTAAGATAGACAAAGCTCATTAAATCTGCCTGATTAATTTTTTTTAATTGTACTCAACTGTCCTTACTCTGTCACTATCCTTACCTGCATCTTCCTCCTGTAGTTAGGTTAATGGCCAGGTTGGGATAACATAACCCTCACACAGGCAAATATTCATTTTATTCAGTCCCAGCAGTTGCAGGGAAGCTGGGATGTACTGCTCAACATTTTTTGACAGATGAAAACTGTGATTGGGCACGTAAGTATGTTTTATTGCAGAAGGAATATCCCCTGTCTCTTTCTGCAAAAAAGTCCTGTCTGATTCCTGTTTTTCAATGTAGAAATTTAACAGTTTTGCTGAAAAAAACATTTGTTGCTGAATCTCAGATTACACGCTAAACTGAATAATTCATAGATGTTTCAAGTCTTCCTTGTCTACCCTTTTCACTCTTTCTCCGTACAATTTCACATAACGTTTCAATTAGAGTGTAAAGAAAAACAGCACTGTGCTGTCTCTTTAGTAAACACATAAAATGTGACATTTTTTAAACTGACTGTATGAGCAATTATTTTAAATAGAGAAGAAAAGATATAGGAATATCCCTACCTGGGCTCCCTTTTCATGCCAACCCGCAGGCCATCACTCTTCAATCACCCATGAATACAAACATAGAAGTAATGGGAGCCCCGCTTTCTAAAGGGTCCTCAAGAGTTTCATACGAGAGCCATGTCTGGGTCATTTTCTGACATTTTGTACATAATACCTTACTTTATTAGGTGCTATTAGGGAAATATATATATAATGTCAGCACCATGGTGAGCTTTGGCTAGAAGGTCCTATGCTTACCAGCTCATGCCTATTGCTCCCACCAGGCAATCCACTAAGTCAGTAATAGATATGTTTGATCAAAAGTACATCTTTGAAATATTTGCATGTAAATCACATTGACAATATGTCATTTTAAACTCAGTATGTTCAAGAAAACATTTAGGGGATTCTGACATGATCTGGAGATGTGGCTTATGACTTGTGGTTTCCAATGTTTGCTGAATATTTGCAGTATTTTTTTTTTTATACACATGAACTTTTGGGCCCTTATGCCTAAATGTGGTTATTGTGCTTTTGCCCTATAGAATATTTCATTGAGAATTAGATGTGGTCTCCAGCCTGCACCAGCAGCTGCAAACCTAATCATCTGAGACTTCCCTTTATATCCCGCATTCTAAATTCAATGGGGATTCAAGAAACTGGACCAGAGAAACTCATCCAGCAACCAAACTGAACTCAGCAAGCAACCAAACTGCAACTCCACAGTGGCTAACTAGACTGCAATCACAAGTCACAAAATGTGATCTTTTGGTGCATATTCCCACACATAGAAGCAGCCATGCAGATGGGTGCTGGAAGACATAAATCTAATTTATGAAATTACACTAGAACACAATGAAGCTGCAGTTATAAAGTAGGAGGCAACTGCTAGACATCCATACATGCAGGACTGACAAGTTCCTTCTACCTTGGTATCACAGTACAGGTAGTCCCCGAGTTAAGGACACCCGACATACGGACGACCCCTAGACACAAACGGGGCTTACCTGCTCACTCCAGTGCAGGACGGAGGCTGGATGGGGGAGGGGGGCAGTTTGCATGACTTGCAGTCTTTCTGTTTTTGCAAGCTCTTGTAACTGTTTAATGACCAAGACAAACTCTGCAGTTGTTTCTTTTTGCATATCAAAGCACAGCTTGCTCCAGAAGTTAATGAATGTCTAGGTGCCATAGATTTTTTGCTTTGTTTGTGATTAATTCACAGTGAGGATTTTATACAGTAACTGACACCACACTGCCTAATATTATGTTGAGACAAACATCTGTCCTAATTACATTTGTTAAAATAATGTACTTGTTCCGACTTACAAACAAATTCAACTTAAGAACAAACCTACAGTCCCTATCCCGGGGACTACATGTATTCTAATTCTGGTCGCCTGCTGCACTCAATGGTTCCACCTACGGAGCATCACTTTATTACTGTGTATATGTCAGTGGAAGGAATCTCTTTCAGATGTAGAGAAGGCTGAATTCTTAAGTTCATGCAAATGAACTTAATAGGAAATTCAGCATGTGTGTACAAAGTTCAGTGGGGCAAGTTAAAGTGGGATGAATATGAACAACTAGCGACAACCCAATGCATATTGGACATGTAATTGACAACTCAATGGAAGACTTCTTCACAAATAAACTTCCAACCCATACGCAAATGGCAAAACTACAGACAAGTAGCTAACTGGCAAGTTCTTCCTAACTTTGTATCATAGTATTCTAGTTCCAGATGCAGAAACTTCTTCTCCTAAACACTATCTACTTCTACATTGTAAAATTAAAATCTATTGTGTTTCTTGTAGTAGAATAAAAGATGTGATACCAAATTTGCAGGGTATTTGGCACCATCTACCTCCCTCTCATCTGAAAAAGGGTTTACAGGGCTTATTGCTGCAGATTTTTGACTCAATATTTGTGATCCAGGGAATGGACGGGCCAGACACTAAATCCCATTTCCAGACCAGAAATTGGTAATGGCTGTGGAGCACCTGGCCATTGATAATAAAGAGGCATCTGTCTTTGATACTGGGGGCGTTGTACCCTGTGGCCAGAAGGTTTAGCTTCATAGGCGTGTAGCCTGCATGCTGGGAGAGCCTAGGAGATCTCCCAAGGTTGAGGTCTGTGGGACAAATATCTCTCAGGAGCATCATAGAGAGAGCCTGGAAGCTAAATTTGATTTTTTTTACGGTCATGCTATAATGACACTGATCCCCTGCATCATAAAACCCTGGAAGTTGCTTTGGGTTGAAGTTTGAATAAAAGTGGGCAGAGTGCTCAGAAATTGTACTGAAGCCTGAAATACTTCTTTGCAGCGAGTGCAAATTCCTCAAATTCTCAAAAGAAGTGTATAACTTTAGTATCCATAGTCTGGTGCTTCACATGTATTAGTTTAAAGGTTTTCTACTTAAAGCTCCTTCCATTTTCCCCTTACATTTTTGTGGGACGTTGTAATATTTAAGTATCTATATTATATATAATAATATCAGTAATCACCTTCATTCCATTGTAACCAAAAAAAATCCTGTTGTGCTGGAATCCCCTTTCACACACATCTGGAAGCCTCTTTCATTTCATTTTGCTAAAATATTTTCATAATGGGGAATCAATGAAAGCACATTGGCGTAAACATATATTTAATCCCTCCTTCTTCAAACATCAACATTGACCGGTTCTCAGCATGATGGCAATTGGCACTTCTAAACATGGTACAGAGCTCTCCGAGGAGCTATGGAAATGCAACTCTAAGAACAGGTTATTGAAATAAGTCGCCCAGCATGCTACCTAAAATAATTATTGGAATCTGTTGAATTGACAGCTGTAAGTATGTGTTTTGTAAGCCCGGGAAGCACAGAGTTTCTAAGCTCATCTTTCCACATGAAGAGCTCAAGCCTTGCATGCTTCTCCTGCTATCATACAGCCCATTCATTTTTTAGACAAGAAACGGGGCACAGGAGGAGGTGAGCCAAGTTCGAAGGCCCTGAACCTAATGTTGTGAGTAGTGGTTTCCTGTCTGAGTTTATTAGTGAAACAGTGATAAATGTTTCTCAATGATTTTTATTCCCAGTATTTGTCTCATACAACCACTGAAACACATCTAAGACTGATACAAGAATTGAATAATAATCTAATAACAAACAGGTAAAAGGAAACAAAGAAACAAAACTGTATACTTAAGATACTTACACACGTCAAATGGATCTGGCGAATCTGGCGTGTGTACAGCCCCAGTCGTCCATTGTCCGAACGACTATCCTGGCGGATCCACGGACAATGGTTGGCTAACAATCCTAATGCAAGGGAAGGGGGAGAGTGCGCAGAAGGGTGCCGCTCCGTCGTTCCCCCCCTCCCCTCTCCTTGGAGCAGAATGATGCTATATGTACAACAATCGTTCATGCATCGTGCAGTGCTAGTGATTGGAAATGATCGTGAAAGATCGTTCCCAACGACTAATATTGCACGTGTGTATGCGCTTTACTACCAAGAGTTGTAAATAGTGATAACATTTTTTTTTTATTCCCTTTGTTTCCAGTTTTTAGAAACGCCCTGTGCCTCCAGATAACAACCACCAGCCAATGAAATGCCTCACACTGCTTTTCTTGACAATGGGATAACAATCCTGAAATTTACACTAAAAAGCTTTTAACTAATGTAAATATCTAGACAAAGTTCCCCCCAAGTCTTTTATCGAACGCGAGAGGTAAAAGGCTGTCTGGTGTGTTCAGATAAATAGTGCACTTTGCTTCAGGTTCAGAACATTTTCCAATCTGAACTTTTGTTCAGCTAAACAGACCCTGACATGAACTGAAATTTAAGCAGCACTAGTTGTTATTTTGCATTTAAAGTGTACCTAAAACCTAAATTCAGAATTATCGCTTTACATAAAAGGGTAGATAACCCTTTTATTCAAAGTAAAAAGTCTGTTTAATTGTGTTTTTTTAACTGCAACAAACTTTTTTTTTTTTTTTTTTAAAAAGGGTGCAGCACCGCCTTCTTAGTTCTGGATCGCCAAGGTGATCAAGAATGAATAGAAGCGCAGTCTCCCTGGGATATCTACGTCCCGCATCCTGGAAGGCTCTTGGCTGCTCTTTCTGCTCATGCACGAACATCTCATGCCCAGAAGGAGCCCTTTCATCAAAAGGGAAAAAACTGCCAATCTCACACATGCGTGGTGAGATTGACATGTTTTTTTTCCCGATCTCGCGCCTGCGTCGGGTGACATAGGAGGAAGAACACTGAAGAAGAGATGAGAAGATGTTGGCGCGTGGCGCTTCCACTGCGCAGGCCCGAAGATGGATACAGGGTTATTGCAGTACCCAATCGAAAAACCCAAAGGGAGGAAAAAAACTCCTAGACAAAAAAGGGAAACTTTAAATTGTGACAGTCCCTGATAGAAATTAAAGTGGAAATTAAACTCATAACTGAAAAACTGCAAGCAAGAAGGTCCTGTATTGCAGAAGGAACATGCAATGACCCTTCTGCAATAAAATAACCTTACATTCCTATACACAATGTTTCAAAAATCTTTGACCATCTTGTTTGGCCAGCTTGGAATAACTTATTGCAAGTTCGTTCAGTCTGAGCAATCCTGGAATATGCCAAGATACCCAACATATGCAGATACCCATCATGCACAGCTTAGGGTATTTAAAAACAAAGATAGCTAGGTAAATATGTTTTATTGCAGAATGAACAATTCCTGTCCCTTCTGCAATATAAAATCCTGCCTGGTCACAATTTTAGTTCAACTTTAAGACATGTAATAGTTCAAATATTATCATATTTTAAATATTATATATTAAATATTACCATGAATAATGAAAACAGGATACTAAAGTGGTAAAGATATTTTTTTGAAAATTAAAAACAAGTAACGATTTTATTTAAACATGAACATTTGTTTATGTTTTTGGAAGTAAATACAACCAAGTCACCCAACAATTTAAATTTAAATTTAGAGTGCCAACAAGTTAACTTGTCGGCTTCCATGGCTAAAATGACAGACTCCCCTGCTACCCCTATGTGAATACAGCCAGATTCTAGAATCTAAGGAAACTGTTTCCATGGTTCTCCTTGACCCTACTTCCCCTTATAATGTTGGTGGAAAAAGCAATATTTAGGGGCTTTGCAATTAACTCAAAAAGTCAACGGCCGTAGAATTCATGCAGTCAATTTTTTTTTATAAATGCCAATCTCATTTTAATAATTTTCCTAAATTAGGTTATACAGTTAGGTTCTAGGAAGGTGTCGATAGTGTTGCTCCAATTTCGTCTCTTTTTGGATAAAGAACCATTGGACACTCTAGATATTGGGAGAAATCAATACAATTGACCTAGACAAAGGGGTTACTACAGACCCAATATTTATAATAAATACAAGCTTGTAATAAATAATATATTTTTATTAAATTAATTTATTTTTATTAAAAATATTGAGGCCCCAAATAATTGGATGATTGAAATAAACACTGCATCATTTTTTTACTTAGCTAAGCGAGTATTCACTTTTCTAAGTTAAAAGCCTTTTCTCTTCTTTCATTGAGTAGGTTAAGGCATTACAGTGTGTAAGTCTCTAATTCCCAAAACTCTTGTCACCATATAGAATTACTTCTAAAATACTTGCCTTCAGATATACATCTGTTTAAGTTTCATGGTGACGGGATAATTGATGATTTTAAAACCAACCATTCTCACTTTGGTGAAAAGAAAAAAAAAATTCCACTCTTACATCCTCTTGTGAAAGAGCTTTGTAACGGAGACGACTCCTACTACCTTCATCGTAGGAAGGGCTATGATGAAGCATGTTGTCTCATTTGTAGGAAAAAAAATATGCGTTTACTGCTAAGCAGCGGAGAGACAGGCCTCATCATTGTTACTTGCCAATTTTACTAGCTGTGTGACCTGTACTCATTTTTTTTTTTTTTTTTGGGGGGGGGGGGAAATTGCTTTCAGATTTTTTTTTCCTTTTTGTGTGCTCTTAGACTTGCTTGCATTTGAAGACAAAGAAAGCAGATCTGGTTGTACTCTAGTATGGTATCAGGTACGTGTCTTGTTCATTACCTTGTATTATTATAACTTGCTAAGGCTGGGTTTGTTTAACCTCTTTTGATCCTTTTTGACAGATTTGAAAAAAAAAATGAAAAGATTTTTATGTTCTTACCTTCGGCAAAACTTGTTAATATCAGGTGGAAAATACGAACAGATTAATGTGAGAAAGATGGGGATGAGCGTGAATTTGTTTCAGTTGCAAAAAGCTTTCACTAAAAGCTAAAAACTCTCAGCTGTTATTTTATATGTAGGCTTTGAGCTACAAGTTGTTTTCAATGTATAGCAAATGTCAGATGCCTTAACACTAAGCTTAATTATGTCATGGTATTGGACTGGTATACAATAGGGAAACCAATGCTCCAGTACAACTAAAAAACAGATAAACTATTTAAGAACATGTACCAGTAACCCATTTAATTCAATTTTTTAGAATAATAACTTAATAATAAATGTTACATTAAAAAAAATAAAATCTCCACAAGATTGAGCGCTAAAACAAGAATCCTCTTAATCATTCAACAAATGTCTCAATAAATACACTCTCATTTTAATGTCTTAGGACCTACTGCTCGGCTCACACACATTTTATTTAATTAAATTCAGATGTTCAATCACGGTTTACCTTTCAAGCTCAAACTTGCAAGAGAGATTAGACAATTTTTCAACATTTTTTTTAGATTTATTATTAGATTTAATATCTGGGAAAAGAAGTAATATATTATATTGAAATATAATTTAACATCTGTGACTAATTAGTAGATAAAATACGTACAAGCCAAGCAGTAGGTTCTGAGATGTTAGGAGGCTATTTATAGCATTTCATATGATCTGATTTTTAATCATTTTATTCATTAATTTTTGGTACTTAAAGTCTCATTTTTTTGTAAATCTGAAGTTAAGTTGAAGCCAAGTTTGTTCAACTTTGTTCTGCCTGTCTGACTTCAATTGTCCAAAGAATACACATGTATCTTTGTGACTTCTTTGTAATCTATCTATCTTATCCTCTTATTATGTGTGTATATCTATAATGTAAAAAAAATAATTTTCACTTTTTATACTTTGATTGATTGCTATTTTTTTAATTATTTCTATTTTTATTTTATTTTATTTTATTTTATAAGTTATGCCTAATTTTGCACATTTACATCATCAGGATCCTCTTTGTAAAATGTTGCTAAGGCTGGGAATATTAATATTTGTTTGTATTTGGTTTAAATGTAGGTGAAGTGCATATCAAAGCAAATGCATGCATCTGTACATGTCTTTACTTTATATTGTTCTTGTTAAAGAATTTGATGAATATTTATAAGCATTTTTAAAATTGTGAAAAAACATATTATAAGGCTTATTCATTAGACGTTACAGTTTACAGTGCAGCATTTTCGTTTACCTTTTACCTTTACTTTAAATATAGTTTAAATATATAAAATATATTTAAATATAAAGTTTAAATATATAAAAAAAATTATTAAATTCCCAAGATTCGTAATGAAAAACTTTTCTTACAGTTGTCAGCTTTTGGTGATATGTAGAACAGAATTGTAAACTTTGTTTATTTGTCCACAAATATTTTATTGGAGAATAATAGCCAATGAATATAGGGAATGTAAAAGTGTAGGAAAAAATGTGACGAACATTCTCGATATTGTAAAACGTCTACAAGAAGCAGTACCAAAAAAAAAAAAAAAAAAATAGAGACACTGTGAAGTCTTAGTTTTGGTAAAAGTTGTTGTAGGCTTCATAACTGATTTCAAGAGACCTCTTTGGGGAAAAAAAGGAAGAGAATATATTGAGAACAGTCTGCCATTGACAGGATGAAATACATGGAGAAAGAGGAGGCGGTCATTAGGGCACGTACAGGTCTTTTCCCATTGCGCCCAGTAGTTAATCATAGTAATAACATTGGCTTATCAGTTCCTTCTGGATAAAATCTATCCAGGAAAAGCCATATTTTTAGGAACCTTTGGAAGGAGTCCATGTTTTAGTTTTTAATTTTTCATAGTCCTTTTATTATTTGCTTCATCACTGGAGTAGCTGGTCTTCAATGGAACCGATGTCATCCCATCAGCACTTCCCTCTGTATGACAGCATTGTTAGTACACGTGTTGTGGTAATACCTCCTGACGGGTCCATGCCATCCAGCATTTCTTCAGCTTATTCATTTATGGGGAGTCCATAAGACTTCTTGAGAACATCTTGTGAAAAAAAGAGATTATTGAGCCAGAGGTTAGGTATGTAGCTCAAGGTTGGGCTTTCTTCAACCCATGATACCACCTACAAAGTTTTTTTTATTCCAGAATGACAGAACTAATCTAATTAGGTTGTAGGGTGTGTTTTTCGAGTGTTTTACTGAAGACAAGATATTTATAAATCCTAAATTTAAATCTGCTCATAGTTTGCCATTCCTGGTTTCTACCTCCCCAACCTCAAGTTGGTAGTGACATTTAACAACTTTTATTATACTTCATATTAGATCCATTGACATAATCACTTTCTGTTTCTGCGCTTTTCTGTATAATGCATGGTAGCTGCAATACATGGTAGGTGAAAAGCATTGTGGTGCAATGTCATTGTAGGAAGGAGTGGCCAGAAGGGCGTTGTACATAACTTCCAGAAAACATCACAGTACTGTTCCCTATGCAGACTGCCCTAGATAGCATCCACACATGACGCTGAGCTTCTTTGACTGAATGGACTGAAATACAATTAATAAAGGAACATAGCCAGGAGCAGTAAAGTTGGAAAAAGGGCTAGATGATGCTGGACGTCTTCCAACCAATAAATAAGGTGGGCTTTGTTTGATTTTCTTCAGCTTGTACCCAATCATGTGTAATACAAATTGAAAACTTCCGGAGGGACGACGGATCTGCAAATGTAAAGGTGAGTTTTTTGTTTTTTTTTAGTTTACTTCGGCTTTAACTCCAGCCTATTGTGTACACATATGTGTTAAGATCCATGCACAAAAAAATGGAAAAGGGGTCTCAAAACCATATACAGGTTTTTTTCAAGTGTCTCCTTTTTTAATTTAATTCATGTAAAACCACAAATAATGAAACAGGAAGCAAAGCAACACAATTTAGATACACCTAAATAATACAAAGTATATGTGTATTTGTACACTTGAACATTTCTAAAACATATAATATTAAATATGTAAAGCAACTTATTTTAATTGAACCTACCACATGGTAGATACTAGGAATATAAAAATTGTCTGTGCTTTATGTGGATCCATAGAGAAATAAATCCAACAGCCCAAGTTAATACCTCTGCCCAATACTTTAATTATTTGTAAAAGCAGAATTATCTAGGTTTAGGGTTCTTAGATGTCAGCCCGGTGTCTGTAACAGTACCGATTAAACTTTTATAAGGTCAATATGTAGCCATTTAAAAGAGCTTAATATACACAAAGAGCTGTCAGCAACTTTGTGAGAGAATGAAAATAACTGTTACAAATAAAACTTTCACAGCGTTTTGTTCCAGTTAGGTCTGAACTTTGCAGCACTGTATATAATATAAACAGTAGGGTTGATGTACTAAAGGAATACACGCCATTTAAATAGTTCACTTTAAAGTATTTACTGCAGCTGCATGTACCTATTGAACTATCCCCAAAATTAAGGACCAGGCTTGTGTACCCCAGGCCAGTGACAAATAATAGAGCCTTGTCAATTTTTATGTTCCTCCTAACTAATTATTAAGGGAGAACCCAGGTGACTCAGCAAACCGGGAATACATTTTTTGTGCTATTAGTTGGCAAATGTTTGCAGTCCTGCACAAAGATTGTTAGGTGACCAAGGTTTTGCCATGACAGTTAAATTTCTCCAGTCTTGGAGAGCTCTACATCGGGCCTTATGGATCCAACATCTCCACATACACCTTGAAAACCTTAAAGCGTGCCTTAACCTCAGAATTTTTGCCTTCCATAAAAGGGTAGAACCCAAAAAAATTTCCGATCTCACGCATGCGCAATGAGATCATTAAGTTTTTCCCAATCTACATCACCTGATTTTGCGTCTGTGCAGTGCGAGTTTGGGTGATGTAGGAAGATGAACACAGAAGAAGAGAGGAGAAGATGTCGCGCTTGGAGCTCCCTCTGCGTTGGGCCAAAGATAGATTCCGGGACGACATGAGACCTGATGGAAGAATCCTCCCGACAGACAGACTGATCTGCGGCTTTGAAGGTATGTGCGATTTGTTTGTTTTGGGTTTGCTTCCGCTTTAAGCTACAGGACAGGCTACAATTATTGTAACTATGTAATTAGGAAAAGTAGTAAATTATTAATAAAGCAAAGGACCATATGAGGAATAATAGTAGGAGATGTCTTGGTCTAGCAATTTTGGTTATGGGCCAACATTTCCTAAAGGCTGTGTGAACTTCCTCTTAGAATGTGTGGCTTGCACATGCAGTAGTTGGATACTGTTCCTCCCGTTGGCTTGGTATGTAGAGTGCTGGTACACTAGGGTCCTTTTACTGTAAGTGTGTAAGTGAAAGTTATTTTCTTTATCTGAATGGATACTCTTGGCTTCTATTGACAGTTTTAACTCCAGGAAACAGGTTGTTTCTTTTCTTTTAGTTGCTGATCCACTTTATATGTGTTGATGTTTCTTGCAGAAGAATAGTTCTAGCCAATCTTTGACATGTCTTGTGAAGCTGAACCAAGTTTTAGGGTGGTCATAAATGGGCAATTTTTCATCAAGAATAAAAAGCAGTAAGAATATATTTCCAGCTTCTTTTGTACTGCCAGACCACAGTTCCCACTTTGGTCTTAAATCACTCAATTCTGTTTTATCTATTAAGTCATGTTTGGAGTAATACAATGGAGTAAGTTTAATAAGAGTCAATTATTGTTTTTGTTCACTTTTTAAAAAATATAATTCACAATTTGAGATACCTATGCAGATGGGGAGATAAAAAACATAAAAGTTTGCCCTGTACAATTGACCTTTCCAATAATTAAAACAAGACTAAATCTTCCTATTGCATTCTAATGACCATTGACTGGCCTTTTTCCTGTTGATGTATAAATTGGGTAGGGTGAAAATGTTCAGACTCTGAGTTATAATTTCACTCATAATATTAGGGTATTATTATTTCACTGTTTAGTTCTTTTTATGACCACTGGTAATGTGAATAAAATCTGAATCTACACACATGCTAATTTACAACTGAAACACTTACTGGTGAAGATGAGAGCTGACCCACACTCATTCCTACCTCCTGCATTGCTTCTTGGTGTATCGCTGTGAGGGTTGGGGTCAGAAAGTAGCAGCGCCCTTCTTTTTGACAATACTTGACATTATGGGCCTCATGTATTAAAGCGCTCCAAGGCTGGGGAAGTTACAATTTCATCACTAAAGCTGGGTGATCCAGAAAACCTGGAATAGATTTCTTAAAAGTCATTTGCTATTTGTCAGCAAACGTTTTCAATCCTGGACCAGATCCATTCCAGGTTTGCTGAATCACCCAGCTTCACTGATGAAAGTGTATCTTCTCCAGCCTTGGAGAGCATGGATTTCCTAAAATAATTTGCCATTATTTGGCAAATGTTTTCAATCCTGGTTTTTTGGATCATCCAAGTTCATAACTGATAGTCTATCTTCTCCAGTCTTGGTGAGTTTTAATAAATCAGATATGACTCTGCACTTTGTAAAATGCTGTGCATTTTGTCAGAGCTATATAAATTCTGGATAATATTGTTATTAAAAATGACAATAAGGCCCAATGTGTATGTTCTTCTAGATCTATGAGTTTAATTCATGCAAGCCCTCATTTAACTAAGGATTCTCACAATTGCATTCATGAATGCAGCCATGGTACTCCTCCTGTTAGTGTGAGTCCCGCGGCTGCATTTATTCATGATGAGCACAACCGCGGGAGTACATCGTTCTTGAGTACATCGCTCCTTCATGCATCGTGCAGTCCTTGGTCATTGGAAAGGATCGTGAAAGATCCTTTCCAACGACAATTATTGCACGTGTGTACCCAGCTTAAAGTTACAATTACAAAAAAAAAAACTTTGGAATACAATTGTTAGGATTTGTTGTTGCTCGGAGCAGACAGATTTCTTGCAGACACTTGCGACAATCTGCTCAGGGCTGATATCAGATGAGAATTTGGCATGTGTACAGCACTCATCGTCTATCGCCCGAACGACCACAGACGATGGACGACGAATGATCGTAATAGAAGTGGAGGGAGAGAGAGCGCAGCGGGGTGTCGCTCCGTCGTTCTCCCCCTCCCTTCTCCATAGAGCAGAATGGTGCTGTATGTACAGCGCCCGTTCATGCATCGTGCAGTCGTTAGTCGTTGGAAAGGATCGTGAAAGATCTTTTTCAACGATAATTATTGCACATGGGTACCCAGCTTAAAGTTACAATTACAAAAAAAAAAACTTTGGAATACAATTGTTAGGATTTGTTGTTGCTCGAAGTGGACAGATTTCTTGCAGACACTTTATTAGGCTAGATACACACGTGCAATTGCTCTCATCCGATAATCTGCTCAGGGCTGATATCAGATGAGAATCTGGCATGTGTACAGCGCTCGTCGTCTAACGGTCGAACAACCACGGACGATGGACGGTCGTAATAGAAGTAGAGAGAGAGAGCGCAGCGTGGTGCCGCTCCGTCGTCCCCCCCCCCCCCCGCAAACGTTTTCAATCCTGGACCAGATCCATTCCAGGTTTGCTGGATCACCCAGCTTCACTGATGAAAGTGTATCTTCTCCAGCCTTGGAGAGCATGGATTCCCTAAAATAATTTGCCATTATTTGGCAAATGTTTTCAATCCTGGTTTTTTGGATCATCCAAGTTCATAACTGATAGTCTATCTTCTCCAGTATTGGTGAGTTTTAATAAATCAGATATGACTTTGCACTATGCTGTGCATTTTGTCAGAGCTATATAAATTCTGGATAATATTGTTATTAAAAATAACAATAAGGCCCAATGTGTATGTTCTTCTAGATCTATGAGTTTAATTCATGCAAGCCCTCATTTAACTTCCAGTGCCCGGGGATCGCGCACAGGAGGATTCTCACAATTGCATTCATGAATGCAGCCATGGTACTCCTCCTGTTAGTGTGAGTCCCGCGGCTGCATTTATTCATAATGAGCACAACCGCGGGACTTTTGTGTTCTTGGATAGAGAATCTCTATCCAAGAACACATACTACAGGGCTGCAAGAGCAATCAGGGGAGCGGAGCTGTTAGCTACACTTCTCTGATTGCTTTTGCAGGTCCCAAAAACCCCTTCTATAATTATCCACAGCTACTGTATATTAGTGAGGTGGTCACTAGTAAGAATGCTTCCTACATGATGCACCATGGGGAGGCTGACCCCCATACAGATAGCAAAAAGGTCCGATATCAGATGAGAATCTTAAGTATCTACAGCGCCCATGGTCTATTGTATGAACGAGCGTCCTGGTGGATCCACGGACGATGGACGATGAATGATTGTAATGGAAGTAAAGGGGAAGAGTGTGCAGCAGGGTGCTGCTCCGTCGTTCTCCCCTCTTCATAGAGCAGAACGGTGCTGTATGTACATCGCTCCTTCATGCATCGTGCAGTCCTTGGTCATTGGCAAGGATCGTGAAAGATCCTTTCCAACGACAATTATTGCACGTGTGTACCCAGCTTAAAGTTACAATTACAAAAAAAAAAAACATGAAATACAATTGTTAGGATTTGTTGTTGCTCGGAGCAGACAGATTTCTTGCAGACACATGCGACAATCTGCTCAGGGCTAATATCAGATGAGAATCTGGCATGTGTACAGAACTCGTCGTCTATCGCCCGAACGACCACAGACGATGGATGACGAATGATCGTAATAGAACTGGAGGGAGAGAGAGCACAGCGGGGTGTCGCTCCGTCGTTCTCCCCCTCCCTTCACCATAGAGCAGAATGGTGCTGTATGTACAGCGCCCGTTCATGCATCGTGCAGTCGTTAGTCGTTGGAAAGGATCGTGAAAGATCTTTTTCAAGGATAATTTTTGCACATGGGTACCCAGCTTAAAGTTACAATTACAAAAAAAAAACTTTGGAATACAATTGTTAGGATTTGTTGTTGCTCGGAGCGGACAGATTTCTTGCAGACACTTTATTAGGCTAGATATACACGTGCAATTGCTCTCATCCGATAATCTGCTCAGGGCTGGTATCAGATGAGAATCTGGCATGTGTACAGCGCTCGTCGTCTAACGGTCGAACAACCACGGACGATGGATGGTCGTAATAGAAGTAGAGAAAGAGAGCGCAGCGTGGTGCCGCTCCGTCGTCCCCCCCCCTCCATAGAGCAGAATGGTGCTGTATGTACAGCGCTCGTTCATGCATCGTGCAGTGCTAGTTGTTGGAAAGGATTGTGAAAGATCCTTTCCAACCATAATTATTGCACATGTGTACGCAGCCTAAGTGAGCCTGCCTGGATCACAGTCATAGAATCCCATGTCACTGCCCATATCCAGCTACCAGCTGAGTTACTTCCCTTCTGGACTAGCAGTACCACAGTCCTTACATTGCTAACAGGACACTACAAAAACCAGCCACCCTGAACAAAACTGATCTTAACAAAATTTGAGTAAGGTGCAAACCTGTCTTGTAGACCTTAACCTTACATTATTTGGTATGTATTTGCATCTGTCCAGTTTACTTTTCTTTCATTTTACATCCTTTTAGTAAATCTTTTCTTCTGATGTCTTTACTAAAACTAGATGGATGGACTTTACTAGATGGAATTCTATTCTGCATTCCACATCCTCTCCTGAGACAGTCGGTTTTTAGTGCACCATACTACTTCTTTTAAAGACTGCTTCTTTTAACTACTATATTTAAAAACAAAACTCTTTACCCTTTCAATCCCCCAAAAAAAAAGTTTTTGGAACTTTTAAAACTACAGTTCCCTGTTTTAAAAATCCAGGAATCTGACTTGATGATTACTTTTCCACAGAGTTACTAACTAATAATAATCATTTATCTATCTAATCATTTTATTTCTAGTTTTGATTTTAAAAATAAATTACATTCAAATTGTTATTTTACTTTTTTTTTATTTTTATCTTTGTAGTTTTTTTTTAAGTTCAGCACTGCTCTACATGGCACTATTTGTTATTTTTATACAATGACTGCACTGTAAAATGTATTATATTATTTTTAATATTTTATTACAATTTACTCTTCTTTGCATGCCCTAAAAAAACACCTAATAAAGATCTGTCTTAACGTTGCTTATGTATGCCTTGGCAATCTCTCATCCTGTAACAAATATATGAGCAGTGACCTTGAAATGACCAATGTCATCTGCTTCATGTTATGTCAAAACAACTCTTTACAATCAATAAATAATTAAATAAAAAGAAACATGAATTTCAATAAAGAACTCGGATAAACAAAATCACCATTGAAAGGAAAAACATGATTTTAATTTGGAAGTGCAAGATAATACAGTATTGTACTGGTTTAATGTAGAGTTTTTACATTACATACATTTTATTTACACTATCAACAAATAACAAATCACTATAACAAATTTAAAGATATTGTATGAACAGTAATTAAATAACTATGCAGTGTTGTCTGTGTACATGAATTTAATGAACACAAATTTTATTTACTTCATTTGTAGTCAAAGCAAAAACTTCTGTAAATTATGCAAATATATACATATATTTATTTACCTATATAAATACTTTTTATTGTTTTTCCTAAATTTAGCTGTTTTTAATATAAAATTGTGTAAATGCATTGTACATTATTTTAATAAATACATAATGTATTTTTTAGTGTTTTCTTTTTTTAACTATTATACCATTATTAATATTTTTTTTTTAATATACAATATATAAAATATTAATTATATCATTACTTCAAAAACCATTACATTATATGTTACTATAAAACAGTATTAGGTCCTAATTGTGAAATCTTTTTTATATTATATAATATTTTTATATATTATATTTTTCATAATATTTCATATTTAAACATAATAGGCTACATTGTCGAATTCCAAATGTAGTTATTGAACTCAGACATTTACAATTTTGGTTTCATTTATTATACTTTTATTTTATATATTGTTTTATGTATATGCAGTGTATATGTGTGTATGTATATATATTTTATATATATATATATATATATATATATGTATTTATTCTTACCCCTTCTATTAAAACCTTGTCAGTGACTACATACAGAACTGCCCAAACAATAAAGCTGATGTAATATTTAATAGTTTTTTTTATCCCTGCTATACAATAGCTTTTAAACTGTTATGTTGATGACATAAAAGCAATTTATAGTAACATAATATAGTCAGATAACCATGTTTTTTGCAAACTAGTCTAAATGAAAGCCATGAAAAATTATTTAAAAGACCATATAAAAAAGTCACGTGGCTTCAAAAACATGTATCAAATACAGGAGTATCCTGCAGAGTTTATGGACATTAGTTAGGAAGAGACTGGAATGTACCCAGGGACTTCAACCGGCTTTCACTTCACGGTGCATTAAATGCAACCTGTGGTTTAATGAGAATTGGCTTACTTTGTTGGATGATGTTTAGCAAACCTGTTATTTTTTTTTTAATGTTCCTTTTTGGAATACAGTGAAGACTGACTTTTAAATAATTCATTAGCTTTTGTGATGAGCTTGCTCCTAAGCATGCAAATTCTTTTTTTTCAAGTTCCTGCTAAGGAAAACATGATTCTCTGTGTGATCAGAAAACTAGGGGTATGCAATTGACCACACTATGCTGCTTTTGTGCAGCCATTACACCCAAAATTGTGTCCTCTACAAAAGTAGCCGAATGGGGTTAATTGCACACCCCTATTATTATTACTGAACAGGATTTATATAGCGCCAACATATTACGTAGCGCTGTACATTAAATAGGGGTCGCAAATGACAGACAGATACAGACAAAGACACAGGAGGAAGAGAGGAACTTACCCAGAAGAACTTAACATTTTGATCAGATAGGGAAGGATTAGCAGAGGAACAGTTTGGTCAATGATATACCTGTGTTTTTTTATTGGAAAATAAATGATCAGTTACAGCAGTAAAAGTCACCCCTCGGCAAAGTTTGACTGTCCTTTGTTCATGTCCAAGAAATTTGCATGCTGATTGCATATAAAAGGTTTGTTTGGCATATTTAGCCTTGGCCAGTTTGGTCTACTGTCTGGTAGAGCTGTGTGTATTCCGGGACTAGTAGGCCAGAAATATTTATCCAATTTTAGATATAACTGTTACAATATATTTAAAAGTTATATTTAGTCATTTGTCTAGAGGTTTAATTACTTGTTTGCATCACTTACACTGATCAGTGCCACAGGATGATGGTGTTATATAAATCATTACTAAAAATAATGAAAAAAAAAATAGAGAGTCAATAACCTACTGTTATTTAAACACGTCCTTTGCTTAAGACACCTCAGTCTGTTCCCCTCAGTGTCCCGAGGCTACAAGAACATATCCTGATCTCAATTACATCTCTGAAAGAATCGAACAGAGGGGAAGATGCATTCCATATGCTTCCACTAGTATGGTTTTGGGCAGGCTTTCACGTTTTCAGTGTTGTTCCCCTTTCATTTTTTTGTCTCCCCTCCTATACTTCTTATAAATCTTGCAGTACACATGGAAGCTCTAAAAGAGTCCATAAAGAAAAAAAGATCTGCCTACGGGAAAAAAAATCCTGTAAAAGCTGACTTCGAAATCCTTAAAAGCTCAAACTTCAGCAGCTTTCCTGGAGACTTTGAAGACAATACCGCTTGTTTGTAATTTACCGTGCAATGCAAGGAATACCTTTAAATCTTTTAAGACCTTTAAGCTATTGATGCAGGGTTTGTACAAAAAAATGTTTGTCGCTCAAGTACTACAATCAGCTAATAAATCATGTAATGTGAACAACGAGTTCCAGGTTGAGCAGATCAATGATCACTGTGGCTGGAGCAAAACACAGATGCATATCCATTGTTTGTTGGAAATGATTATTCTGTTGGATAAGAGAGGATTGGATTCCCATATGTCAAAGCTAAAACTGGAGGTTCAGGGACGTTCTTCATAAGGAAGACCCCTTCTACCAGTACCAAGCATGCATTTACTTCTGTTGTCACTGTGACCACAGACCTTTGACTTTATTAAACTGGCCGGAGTGACACTAGCTAATGAAATACACTTGCTAATAATGATACCAGTGAGACTTCTAATATGAGTTACCGGAAGACTTAGTAATACTCTATATGGTTAAAAGTACATTGACAACACTTCAAATAATTGAGTTCAGGTGTTTTAAAGCGGAACTACACCCTGGGGATACTCACTTGTCCCTGTTCCATCGCAGGTACCTCCATCTTTTCCCATGTTTTGTTCCGCACCCCAATCTTCTTACATAACTCCCATACAGGCATGCAGGAGTACATTCACCTGGCACCTGCAAGGGAACTGGGATTGTTGAGAATCCCTGGCAACAAAATACTGTACATCTTAGTCACCTCTGACAGAAGAGAGGCAATCAGGTAGATAAGAATACTTACTGCAGAGGGAACATCGTTGTTCCCTTTCTGCAATTAGGGCCCTACCTGATGCCAAGTTTTAAAAAGGGAATTTTAGTCCCACTTCAAAGCGTACCTAAACTCAGAATTTTCACTTTACATAAAAGGGTAGAGAACCCTTTTCATTTTTTTAGGTGCAACACCCTGCAGCACTGCCCCCTAATTCTCTCCGCCTAATCGGTCAAGAATGAATGGGAGAGCAAAGCCTCCCAGGATGCGCATGAGCAGTGAGATCAGCATCATTTTTTTCATCCTATGTCACCCGATCTGACTCCTAGGTCCAGTGACGTAGGATGAAGAACTGGAAGATAGGACGAAGATGGCGGCGCCCAGAGAGTCGGCTCCAGGACGGATGCTGAGGCGAAGCAGGATCCGATGCCGGACGCCCCCAGAGTGATCGGACTGCCCTGCGGGGTTGAAGCTAGGTCTGTTTTTGTTTTTTATTTTTGAGTATAGTTTCTTTTCAAGTGCTTCCAGCAAATTAAAGTGATATTGTTAAAGTGTAACTGGGCTTTCAAAAAATAATAATATACAATTTGTAAGAGCCTATACAATTACTACAAAAGTCCTTTTTTTACTTTATTGTTAATTACCTTTTCCAAAAACTGTCAAAACTGTAAATCCAATTTGGTAACCTGGAAGAGTTTTGTGCACCTTTGGTTCATGTCTCTCAGACATGTTTTTTTTATTTGTGTGATTGGATCACAGGTTTTCCCAGCAAGATATGTGCACTAAGGGCAAGCCATTCCCTGCATTAGGGGTTTGGGTATTGTATAGGACTTATTTACTTTTACAGGAATGTGGACACTGCTATTTTTCTCAATAGAGTACACAAGTGCACCAGTTGATTATAATGAACCAGAAACTTCAATTCTGCATTTGTATGCCAAAGGACATGGTGAAGCACACAGTTTTTTTAAGGAAAATGGTATACATCTGCAAAGTTTGTTAGCATTGTTACAGTGTACAATGATCCTTAAATTGAGTTACAATTTAATGCTAAGGCATACAAACACCTTTTAAATAACTGTGCCCTTCAAACCTTGTTGCCACAGTTTGGGGCCAGCCCTGTATGTTTTCAGCATGACTGTGTCCCTGTGCACATGCAGCTCTGTAAAGACTTTATATGATAAGGGAGACGTGAATGAACTCTTGCACTTGACCCTTATGCATGAATCAAATGGGGTCCTTCAGGTCAGGATGGGTTTTTTCATCCAACATGAAAACCTCTTCTTACAAATTGGAGACAAACTCCATACTAATGCCCAGAGTTTTGAAATTGTACTGTATCTCCTGCAAGCAAAGTTTGATGGTTCGGAAACCTTTACACCATCTGGTGTGATATCATTTGCAGTGTACAATAAAAAAAATGTTAGAAATCCGATGAGCTGTCTATAGCTTCTAGCAGTTTTGCATTGTAGGAGCCAACACTGAAGTTTTCTGACTGGGTGTTCTCTCTGAAGACCTTGTAAATCATACTATTGAATGTGCAAGTGTCTGTTAAATCTAAATCTATAACAAGCCAAACTTTTTTCATTAAGTTTCGGATCATATATTATGAGATTATTACTCTGCCACTTTTTTTTCCATTGGAGAGATTTTCCTTCACTTTCAAGAAAGCAATGTCCGATTCCAACCTAAATCTGCTGTGTGGGCCTCAACTGACATGAGCGATTATTTTTAAAGTTAACTACTTGGGAAATTGCCAACTTGTCTGTATTTCTGTCTTCAAACAGTCAGAGTTTGAGGAATGATCTGTCTATCAAAAGATGGGTCATGATGCACTTAGGCTGGCTCTCAAAGCAATCCTATGCAATGCCCAAAAGAAACTGATTAACTCACCCAGGTAACAGGTTTAAAGCTGATCCAGTATTAATTTTCCCCCGTGCGAAGGTAGCTTCATAAAGACGTGGTTTTATAAAAAAGGTATGGACGAACTCAAGTGACCTGCACATAGCCCTGACCCTACCCTAGTGAGAACCTTTTGGATGAACTAGATCAAAGATGGCTCCATAAAGACATTGTTTGATAAATGAGGTGTAGAGGAATTCAGGTGACCTGTACATAGCCCTTCCCTTGCCCTACTAAGCACCATATGGATGAACTAGATCAGGTCCTTCAGGTCAGGTCTTCTCATCCAGCATAGAAACCTCACTTCAAAAATAGGAGACAAACTCCACATATTCTGATGTGATGGTCTTTGTAGTGCACAGAAGACTGGTAAAAGTCTAGTGAACTGTCTATATAAGTTTTGCATTGCGAGTCTTCAGACAACATGCTGTTTCTCTTCTGTTTGAGTCCATAGAACTAAAGCCAACACTGAAGTTTTGTGACTGGGTGTTCTCTCTGAAAACCCTGTGAATCATATTACTGGAAGTGCAAGTGTTGTGGAGAACCTAAGTATATAGCAAGCTAAACTTTGCTTTTTAAGTTTTAGATAATACATTTTAAGACAAAACCTCTGCCAGGTTTCACTTCATTCCAAGAAAACTATATCTGCTGCTCTGCTAAACCTTATGTGTGGGCCTCTGTGGATGCAGTTGGCATGAGTGATTTTTTCAATGTAATCTTTGAACATTTCTGGGCAGGCATCAATAAAGAAGTTGCCAACTTGTCTATATTCCTGTCTGCAAAGGCAATCAGAGTTTGAGAAATGATCTATCAATCAAAAGATGTGTCACGAAGCACATGTGCGGGGTCTCATAGCAAACCCACGCAATGGCCAGAAGCAACAGGTTGAGTTACCTTAACAGGTTTAACATTGCTACTCAATTGTTCTAAAAGTGAAAAAAAACGAATTATGGAGGATAACGTGGCAACCTACCAAGCACCATAGTCTTGTTATAGGCTATGACCTGAGCCACTAATAACTTACAGATGCGGATATTCCTAGCCCCTACAGCTGAAAGAAGAAATAGATAAACCTTGGTGCAGATCAGCCACAATGCTCCAGCTATAGCTAAAAAGCTATAAATAAATTTCATGTACTAATATATAAAGTATACCCCATGATTTATTAGTTTGCAGAAACACCTATAGCAGCAATAATTTGAACTAATCAGTTTGTATAACTGTATCAGTCTCCCACATCATTGTGTATTCATTTTGGCACACTCTTCTTTACAACATTGCTTTAGTTCATTGAGGGTTTTGGGCATTAGTTTATGCACAGTTTCCTAGGGTCCCATCGCAGTATTTTGGATTAATGTCTGGAATTTACCTGGGCCATTGCAACACCTTGATTCGTTTCTTTTTGCTGTTGTGCATGGGATCATTGTCCTGTTGATTGACCAAATTTTGTACAAACTTTAGCTGTCACACAGATGGCCTCACATTTGACTCTGGGATACTTTGGTATACAGACGAGTTCATGGTTGAGTCAATGGTTCTGATTTATTAAAGCTCTCCAAGGCTGGAGAGAATACACTTTCATCAGTGAAGCTGGGTGATCCAGCAAACCTGGAATGGATCAGGTCCGGGATTGAAAGCATTTGATACCAAATAGCAAATTAGTAAATTCATTCCAGGTTTGCTGGATTACCCTGCTTCATTGATGAAAGTGTATTCTCTCCAGCCTTGAAGAGCTTTAATAAATCAGGGTCAAAGACTTCAAGGTTCCCAGATCCTGTGGCTGCAAAACAAGCTCAAATCAAGCTTTAGTTGGTATGAGGAGTTTGTGCTGATATGTTGTGTTTGCTTTTTGCCAAAAGTGGAACTGTGGAGCAAACATCTCCACTTGGTCTCCATTTGGTCTCATCTGTTTAAAGGACATTGTTCCATAAGTCTTACTTTTCTAAATTCATCACTGATGTCTTTCATCCTTGGCATTATGTTAACACACACTCGAATGTTCCAGACCAGCAAACTGCCAAAAAATCTGCTTTTAGAGAGTCGGTCACATTTGCTAATGATCAATTAATCATGTGCATTTCATTTACAGCACCTGGATGCTACTTATCCTCCTAGTTCTGCTTTTTGACTTTTGCATCTTGAATGTCATGTGCTGATATTTATCTGAGATTGTACTTACCTAAATTTAGGACCTGTTAAGGACCTCATGATTTTTTAGTTTCTTGCTTAGAAAGATTCATCTTCTCCATGTATGTGTAATAAGACTTTATTTTTTTTATTAAGAAGCATGTGTGTACAATAGGCAAACATATGGGAGAAAAAATAATCCTGGGAGAGCCAACATTCTGGAATGAATGATATCTGCCTATTGCGTATGCACTGATGAACCACCAAGTTCATCCATCTTCTATCCAGCTGATGGGTCAATACAGATTTCAGGCTGTATTATTTTTTTTTCTTTGTAGAGAAGGACCTAACCTTTTCCACCACCCCAGTAGATGAACATTCCTGATGTGTTTATAAACCTTACTCTTTGATTTCTAGCAGCTGAGAATGTGTGCTTCAGCCCCCACTAACCATTGGGAAACAACCAAAGTGGTTCGCAAGATAATGTCTTTCTTTAAAAAAAATATTATTTCAACTTGCATAGATTATGGAAGCCTGAAGATGCCAGTGCGCCTTTGCTTACTACTCTAATTGCCTGTTACAGTTAATATATTAAAATAATAATACATTAAATGTTTAGGAAACAATATATATCTAGCTTCTGCTGTACAATGAACCAATAATATAACAGAGCATTATTAACCCCCCTAGCGTTCTAATTCTGTCATTTTTTGATGCAAAAAGTGATCCTATTTTTTTTGCGTAGAAATTTTTGTTTATATTGTGGGCCTGTAATTCTTAGGATTAACTCCCGGGTATAATTATTATATTTAT
>NC_092860.1:14967755-14993893 GCF_032062135.1 Pyxicephalus adspersus
GATAAGGTAAGAGGGACCCTCAAAGGTACCCCGAGTGTGACTCGGGATTACCGTTTTTTGCAATTTTTTCCACCCCGAGTCACACTCGGGAATACCGCTAGGGAGGTTAAACACTGCAATTGCAAGGATAAACCAGCCAAGCAAGATGCTATTGGTGCCTCACATACCAAGAATACCAATGGGAACCAGGAAATATAATTAGAAACATCCAGTTATAAAATGAATTTTCGTCATAGGATCACATAATTGTTTCCCTATAGACTGATTACTCGAAAAAGAATTTCTGCAGGCCCTTCATTTCTATCTTTTCGGTGTGGTTTTAATTATCCTTTTGGATTCAGACCCTGGCACCAGAACAGGGATGTCAAAATAAAATCTAATTTTGTTTTAAAATGTTTGTTTGAAAATGACAACTCTTTTAAAAGAGTGTGGTAACTGTAATGTTTGGTGAATAATGAATATTCTGCATATTTTGGGGAATAGGAGCCAGAATTACAATGTTTTGACACATGAGCACATCTTCATTTGTCATTTCTGCAAGTGTCAAAAAAGCAAACAAATGAACTGGATATCACTGTTTTACTGAATCTTAATAATAATATTCCTCATAATCCTGTATTCTACTAATCAAAATGTTTTGCAAGCAGTAATGACTGATAAGAAGTAATGACCACTGGATGGCTTATAAGATGGCTTATAAATGCTATGATGAAAATTCCATTGCTTGATTATTATGGTTGAGCAATAGATAACCTAATGGTATTAGGCTGATAGAATACACATGATGTAAGAAGAATAATGGTTTAGGAACAAACACAAAGGGAAGTTAATCAACTGTAAAAAGGACAAGGTGAAGAATGATGAGGGCCACACTATAGCCAAAGTTTGTGGGCATCTGACCTTCCTACCTACCTGTATGACCAGTACTTCCGATGATTGACTTAATTTTTTTTATTGAAAGGCAATGGTCATTTCTCTCTAGAAGGATGGCACCATTTGGTTGAGGAATTATCCAGGCTCAGAATATATTTCCTAGAAAGATGAAAGGATAACCATGCAAGGTCTTCTATAAATGGTAAACCTTTAGGAGCCATAAGCCAATCAACCTTATTGTTCCTCGGATATTTGAATGTGATGTTTTAAAAATGTTTGGATAACATTTCATTTTGGCGGATCTTGTGTGAGTCTTTTCAGTGGTCAAGGAATTTTCAGCTTTAAAAATGAAAGACCTCACAAAACTAGCTAATTGATAACTATCCTGGAAACGTGTCTTTTACTCAAGCTGAGTGTCAGCAGATGGTGACCTGACTGTCAGAATGGAAAGTCCTGCCGAGTAACAGTTGGGTCTCCTTGTTAATTTTTCAATTTTCTCATTCACACTTCTCTTCTCCTCCTGGGGTGTCATGGCTCTACATCTCCTGCGTTCCCATGTTTTCAGACCAGGGAACGGGAAAAGAAACTCAATCAGCATCAGGCTGTTTTAAAGGGAATGCATAGTCTTTTAAATGATTTATTTAGCTGAATCTTCTAGTTTTTTTGCCTTGATCACCTTTATAATAAATGATATTATTATTGTGTGTTAATGTTTTAGTAACCTTGTTTCCATTTATGATTTGTAATTATATACATATATAATGGCAACCATGTGTGCTACTTAAGTGTAAACTTCAGGATGAATATAACATTTGATCAGTTTGTAACCTTCTATAAGCACATTAAAAATCAACCATTCCCCAGAAAACAGCTTTTTAATGTACATGACACCATCAGTATGTTGTGTGATCACCAGCATCATCAGTATGTTTCATTATACTATTTTAGTCTCATATAGGGATTAAATTTATCAACATTTGTGTAAGGTCACGAACAAAAAGAGTCTGATTTATAAAAGCGCTCCAAGATTGGAGAAGAAACACTATCGTGGAAGAACCTGGGTTCTTCTGCAAACCCGAAAAGGATCGGGTCTTTGATTAAAAACATTTGCCAACTATAACTGCAAATGATTTTTAGGAAATCAATTCTAGATTTGCTGAATCCCCCAAGTTCACCCATGAGAGTCTATGTTCTTCAGCCTTGGAGAGCTTTATTCAATTGGGCCCAACGTGTGCTTAGTCTACTTCACACAGATGTCACATCAAGAGGCCACCACCATGCACATTCAAAATTAAAGAGCACTTGAGTGACTTTGTCAGGCTTTCTTAACTTCTCCTAACCACCCCATATTCATTTTCTATGGCAGCCTTTCTCAACCTTTTTAACATTTAAAATAGCTTTCAGATTTTTAAAGAACCCCTTCTATAATTACTATATCCACAGCTCACAATATATTAGCTTGATTATCATTGGAAAGAATGTCTCTTACATTGCTGGCCATTGGGGGGAATGTCACCCTTACAGATAGCCAAAAATATAATTGGTGTTACTTTAACCGAGAGACACAAATTGCTCATTGCTAAAGGAACCCCTAACAACCTCTGGAGGAACCCTGGTTGAGAAATACTGATCTATAGGGTACAGTAACATTTTGCCAAGGGTTCTGTTCTGGCAGTGTCACCATTGGTTGGCATTTGTTCTTAAGCAGAATGAAAGCACTTTATTACTGGTCCTGAGGGTGGGGAACCTCTGCAATATGTCTACTTTAATGAATCACTGGCATGTAAATTAAGGGAAAGTAATATTTTACAGACTCTGTGGGTATGTAAGGATGTTTTGGGTAAATCCCTAAAAGTGCAGACCTAATGTTTTCATTTTTATTTTTGCAAAATAAAGAATCATGTTTAATGAACAATGTAATTTATTATTACAGAAAAAGGGGGATTATTAGTTTTTAATGCTTTTTTTTTTTGTGGCCACCACCACTAAGAACTGGTAACTGCAATATTAATACATTTCTGTTTGGTACTTTAAATACCTTCAGATGCTAAGTTTGCACCAGCATCCCTGACAGGTACAAGATATAATGTTCACATGTTTGTTTTGTATGAAGCCAACAACATTATTACATCCTAAATACTTTTTTTTCATATTGGACCTCTCTAAACATATGGACAGTGTAACTTCATGCCAGAAAATCTGCCTTTCATTTCTTACGTTGCTTACAATAAAGATTTGTTACCCAGTAAAAGTATTTGTGAAAATACCCAACTGAATGCATCAATTGTGTTCTGTAGTATGATACGCTTTCTGCAGATGTCATCTTGCCAAGTGCTTTATTGAAAGCAAACTTTACAATCAGTTTAGGATGTGGAGAGATACAGAAAACTTCTTCAGATTACAACCCTGTAGTGTGCAATGGCAAAATGTGATTGTCGATATAAGCCATTCCTTTTCCTTTGTATTTTTTATTTATTCTTTAAAAGCTGAAGGCTTGTTTCACTCTCATGTCTTACCGTATTTATTCAAGTATAACGCGCAAAATTTTCTACCAAAAAAAGAAATAAAAGTTTGGGTGCGCGTTATAAACGAGGGCTGGGGTGGGGTGGCAGTGGCGGCCGGTTCAATGAGGGTGCAAGCGAATTGTGAGTTTGCACTGCGCCTTTTCCGGAAAAAAGAAGAGCAAGAAAAAAAAAAAGTCCCCTCGTCGCGTACAGTGGGCAGCCCGAACTGGGGGTGAGAAGTCTTTTTATCTGCTGTATGGTCACTGCTTGATTTTTATTTATTTTTTCAATGATTTTTATCATGGCCGCACGTGTTCAACAACGTTTTTTTGTCAATTACAATGCTTGGTGTGAAACAAAATTTTATACCGATTTTTAATCGAAAATTAGGGGTGCGCGTTATACATGTGTGCGCGTTATACTCGAATAAATACCGTACTTTAATATTTTACTTGCTCTGAAACAACTGCTACAAGGTGATTTTGAAATGCATATGGCATATGTGTGAAGTTAGGTCTTTGCTGTACTGTATTTTACTCAACAAGAAATAGCCAATCATTTGATTCTATAGTCTTGTACAAACTTTGAATATTTGTCCCTAGAAAAAATCATTAGTGATTGTTTTGGTTGAAGAACAAGCCTTGTACAGAGAGGCAGCATGGCGTCGGAGTTAGTTTTAGGGTAAGGCAAATAGTGCTTCCATCTTTTATGGGACCCCAATTGACAAAATGGAAGGGGTGAAAAGAGCTGGAATGCTGTACATTTGTAGCCCCAACTTCATATTTGCCCAAACCCCCATTTTCTATAAAACTATCACTGTTGGTGGCAACTGTGCAGCCTATTCTGTTTTATGGATAGATAGGAGGATGATCAGAAGGTGCACTGCAGCAGTGACCTTTCAACTGCTAGGAATGAGTAATATACTATGGCAGAAAACTATGGTTCTTATAATATTTTTGTGGCACTTTCAGAAATTTTCCTTACCACTTGTTAATTGCAAAGCCCCTGAACATGGTATTCTCACCACAATTTTGGGGTGAGGGTTAGGATGTCATACAGTAGCATGTAGCATGTAGTTTCTCTGTAAACAAAAGTTACCATGTAATCCAAAAAACATTTTTTTATAGCCACATATTGGCTTTAAATGTAGTTGATTGCAAAGCCCTTGGTGATTCACCTTGGTAACTGAACGGTTTGAATGCTTTGAATGCGTTTGATTGCTTTAGTAAATACAGTGCAGTATATAGGGCCCGTTGGATGGTAGCTACCAGAAACACTATCCAAAAAGTCTTGTAATGTCAATGACTACCAATGGAAAACAAACAAAAGGACTGCAGACCAACCTTGTGTAAAGTACTCCAAACTTCTTAGTTTACCAAAACAAGAAAAGGTCATTTTACTTACAGGAACTCACCTTTAAAAAGATTTTAGAGATCCATATGGGGTAGTTCCCATTGTACACCTATATACTGTATTTGTCATCAAATGAACATATTTATTTTTGCACTGGTTTTTGCTACACTTGTGTGCAGGTTGTGTCTTGTGTGCAGGTAATTAATACCACTCACACAAAAAAGTAACAATAACTTTTTATTTTCTTGATTACAAATGAATAGGTTATAGAAAAAGCACTGTCTGGCTCAGTCCTCAGCAGGGTCCAACCTATAGTCGTCTCGCACTGCAGGCTGCTGAGTTGCAATGAATATGATGGCAATGGCTCAGACACTTCTTCTATGCAATATTCATTCCAAATTTGGAAGGAAGTCTGAGAGCCTAATTTATTACTGAACTGATTGACCAAATTAGCTGTGACTAATTTAAGTTTTCTGTTTGTGTGCAGTCGAAGCTAATAAGGAAAATTATGATGGCAACGACTCTTAGGATATTACTGAGCTGATTGATCAGATAAGCTGTTGTTAATTTTATTTCTCTGTTTGTCCTCTGTTTCCCTTCCATTTATATTTTTTTTGTTAAAGTGCAGTCCAATTTAGTTAGGATCTCACTCTCACTTGAAATGAGTCTCACTAATCCATATATTATCTAAAAAGCAGGACTGTTCTGTTCCTGGCAAGTATAGATAACCACAGAGTAAGCCCAACTGCTGGCCATGGTGAGCAAGCTAATTACACCATAGAGACTGCTACAAGGGGGTGCTGAGAAGTTTCTGGCTTTGCCAGAAAGAAGAGAGCCAGAGTTATGAAATAACACATTTATTCAACATATTCCCCCCTGAGACTGATGCACTTGGTACAGCGTAGTTGCAGCTTTTCTAGACCGTTCAAATAAAAGTCATTTGGTTGGGCCACAAACCAGCTCTCAGCAGCATCTTTGACGTCAGAAATGTCCTCAAAACGTTGCCCCTTCAGGTGTTTCTTTAAATTTTGGAACAGATAATGGTCCGAAGGGGCCAGGTCAGGTGAGTAGGGGGGATGGTGGACCAATTGGAAACCCAGGGTGTTCAATTTGGCACCCACAACGTTGGACGTGTGCGCAGCTGCATTGTCCTGCAAAAAAGGATCCCTTTGGTCAACTTTCCACTGCGTTTTGACCTAATTGCCTCCTTCAGCTGGTCCAGGAGGTTAGCATAATACTGTCCGGTGATACTAGAGCCCTGAGGTAGGTAGTCCACCAACAGAATACAGATGCCATGACTTTTTTGTCCGATTTCTGGTTTCAGGATCATAGATGTGGAGCCAGGTTTCATCCTCATTCACTAACCTAGCCAAAAAGTCCTGTGCAGCTTCAAAATGGGCCAAAACGGCTTTGGATGCTTGCACTCTTTCCTTCTTCTGATCACTGTTCAAACATTTTCCGGACATCCAAAGGGGCAAAGTCAGGACCTTCTCAGCAGCCCCTCACACAAAATAGAGCTAGGTATAGCATCCATACTCATATAAATTAATATATCTTCATATTTTATACCATAAAGCAAATCTAATTCTTTTCCATTTTTTTTTAGTTTTCCATCAGCCACTGAATGTAACAATTTAAACTAATACGAAAACTTAAGGAGGCCTTCATGATCCCTACATGATAGGGATTCCCAGAGCACCATCAAACATCAAAACACAAATGAAATCCTCATCAGACTCCTTTACTTGGTCATGAGTAAAATTTAATGACAACAAAAACAAATAGGTCCTGAATGTACCTCTCGAAAGATTTAATGGGTTGGGTCAACTTCATTAAAATTATTTGCTAAAACATACTTTTTACAAAACACCAACACCTTTCCAGATTCTCTATAATTATTTCACCATGTACACATGTCCATGTATATCCTTCCTTTTGTATTTGCAGATCTCTAGTACTTCTTTATGCCTTTAGCTACCACTTTACCTGGCAGGAATGGCCTTTCCACACATTTGATAATATTATTTCTGTTCCCAACATGTTTTTCTCCATGATTGGATTCATTCTTCAAGAGACATTCCCTGCACCATCATAGAAATGGGTAGATGTTGTATCTGCCTCACTAATCTAATTTATAGGCAGCAGGTGTATTCCATTCCAGGGATGGGAATGCATTCAAGTGACCCTCCAGACAACTGGGCCTGATCCCCAAAAAGTCCCATCTGGAACAATCCCTCTCTTGCACATTATCTTTATACTCTCCACATTGCCTCCTGGAATAGACTAGGGAACAAATATCTCCACCAGGTATTCTATGAAGGACATTTAAACCTTGGCTGAGATTTATGGTATTGTGCATCCACTTCTTTAATGCAACTAAAGCTCAAAAAGGTCTGATGGATGCCAAGTTTGTCCAGACTACTCTTGAAAAATATCTTCTTCATACAGATACACAGAAGCTGGTATACTGAAAGCTGGTTTTCAGAAAATCTCCAAGAATGGAGAAGATACACTTTAATCAGCGAAGCTGGGTGATTCAGTAAACCTGGATTAGATTTCTTAAAAATGTTATTTGCTATTTGTTGGCAAATGTTTGCAGTCCTGGACCAGATCCATTCCAGGTTTGCTGTGTTACCCAGTTTTACTGATGAAAGTGTATCCTCTCCAGTCTTGGAGTGCTTTAATAAATAATTAATTTAATAATTAAGGTCCTCTAAATCCAAATGTTCAATTCATTTGTTCTTCAGTGCAAACTAACCTTTGAACACTTTGAAGGCTGAACAGTGTTTAAAAGGCTTGTGCACATCAGGGTCTCCTATCCTTATACTCTTGTTGCCTTTTTGAAAAATTTTTGGTAATTTTTCCTAACTTCATATACATTTATATTTGAAAGTCCATAACCTGGCCACAAACTCCTGATGAAGTCTACTGATGACGTAGGGACCAAACTACATCACCACCAAGTTGGATCTGGTAGCTGTGTTGTGCACAATATATAATGCTATATAAGCATCAAGGGAGTTAAACCTTAAAAGTATTTGTGACTTACACAAAAAAGACAACATTTTCCCATGTTTGCTCTCCTATGAGACATCTTATGTACTTTTGTTAAACATGTTTTTTTTCTCTTGCAAGAGTCATATAAAGCAAAAGTGTCTAAAAGTTCAGGTATCCTTACCTTCGCTTTAATACTTTTAATCTATCACAGAAGTTTCAATTTAAAATTGTGACCACAGTTAATGTTAATAATTCCCCCTCTTTTTTATGTTATTACAGAAGAGAGCCAAGACTCATTCTTCCGCCCAAGGTTAAAAGAAAGTATTTATGATCTGCTAGGGCAGAGTAAATCTTTTCTAAGTTTAAATTCCTCCTGCTGAGGTTCTACATTAAAACTGTGTTTCAAAGCCCAGGAAAAAGGGGAAAAGTTTGCAAACAAATGAAAGGCAGAGAGTTATCATTGGTTGTACAGCACATGTTATCTTTTTGGTTTAAAGGTACGCAGGCAATCTGCTTTAAATACAATAGTCCTATACCTTTTGGATTGGAAGGATTCTTGTTTTCTTTATCTTTCAATTGTCTGAACATATAAGAGTAAAATAAGTTCTCGATGAGTGATAAAAAGCTTAAAGACTATATTTTATTTTGTTAGACACACATACAATACAAAACAAGAAGCATTTTGGCTTTTTTTATGCAAGTTAATAAATATGGTGTGAAACCCATTAGTATGTAATGACCTTCACAAGGGTTCTTTGTTTTGGTTGGTCCCAGTAGGCAGGATAAGTAAGATGCATGCCTGCTTTTTTGCTCTAATAGTGGAAACAGGCATAACTACTGAAGAAAAATGCATCAGGAAGCATGTGCCTTGTTCACAAGGACCCTGCTTGGTGTGCCCAGAGTATATGGACACTTTTTCCATCATCCATATGGACATTGTTAGAAGTTGACCCAGGGCTGTCTGCATTATAAGTTTCTTCTTACATAGTTACATAGTAGGTTAGGTTGAAAAAGCCGTAAGTCCATTAAGTTCAACCACTAGGGAAATAAACATATCCCAGATATAAAACCCTATAAGACATAGTTGGTCCAGAGGAAGGCAAAAAAACCCTGGTACACCTTGCCTCATGGAATCAGGAAGGAATTTTTTTCCCCTGTTGAAGCAATCGGATGTTCCTTGGTTCAACAGTCTCTGTTATTTTTACTTTAAATCCTTAATAGCCAGTTATATTCTGTGCTTCTAGAAATCATCCAGCTTTTTCTTAAAGAAATCTATAGTAGTTGCTGAAACTACTTCCTGAGGGAGCTGATTCCACATTTTCACAGACCTTACAGTGAAGAATCCCTTCCTTATCCAGAGCTTAAACTTCCTTTCCTCCAGACACAAAGAGTGCCCTCTTGTCCTTTGTAATGATCTCAAAGTGAATAATTGGGAGGAGAGTTTTCTATATGGACCATTTATACATTTATACAGGGTGATCATATCCCCCCTTAAACGTCTCCTCTCAAGGGAGAAAATATTCAGTTCAGCTAATCTCTCCTCATAGCTGAGCTCCTCCATTCCTTTTATTAGTTTAGTTGCCCTTCTCTGCACTCTGTCCAATTCCACTTTTTGTGAACTGGTGGCCAAAACTGCATATTACGGATGTGATCTTACCAATGCTTTGTACACGGGCAGGATTATGTCTCCATCTCTGCAGTCTATTCCTCTTTTAATACAAGAAAGTTCTTTACTAGCTTTAGCTATTGTAGCCTAGATCTACCAGAACCCCAGATCCTTTTACATTTCTGACTCCTCCAAATGTTTTCCCCCTAGACAGTATGAAGCATGCATGTTGTTAGCCCCCAAGTGCATGACTTTACATTTATCTATAATAAATATCATTTGCCACTTGGTTGTCCAATCAAACAGTACATCCAGGTCTGCTTGCAGATTATTGACATCTTGTATGGACTTAATTCCATTACATAGTTTGGTGTCATCTGCAAACACAGAAATGGTACTTTTAATCCCAATCTCTATATTATTTATGAAGATGTTAAACAGTAAAGGTCTCAACACTAAACCCTGGGGTACACCACTAATAACCTTAGACCATTCAGAGTATGAATCATTAATTACAACTCTCTGGATGCGATCTTTAAGCCAGTTCTCTATCAATTTACAGATTGACTTTTCTAAACCTAATGACCCTAACTTGCATATTAACCGTCTGTGGGGCACAGTGTCAAATGCTTTAGCAAAGTCCAAATACACTATATTAACTTCTACTCCACTGTCTACCTGTTTACTTACTTCCTCATAAAATGAGAGTAAATTTGTTTGACAACTTCAGTCTTTCTTGAAGCCATGCTGACTATCGCTTAGAATATTATTTTCTAGCAGAAACTCCTCTGTGTGGTTCTTTATCAAACCCTCTAGGACCTTTCCAACTATGGACATTAATCTAACCAGTCTGTTGTTACCTGGTAATGATTTTGCTCCCTTTACATCAGTACCTTGCCAGTGACTAAAGAGTCTCTAAAAATTAGAAATAATGGCTTTAAAAAAACTGAGCATTGATGTAATCAAGAGGTCCTGGTGCTTTGTCAACCTTATTTTTGCCCAACTGTTTCTCAATCATATACATTTTGAGCCATTGTGACTAATTTAAGGCAGTGACATTGCTATTATGAATTTGGACTTGAGCTCTGCCATTTGCTTTGTGTACACAGAGCTAAGAGCCTGCATGCTCAGATCTGATCTTTTTGCTATTAATATATGTCTTTCATTTTGAAGTTTTGCACATCTTATCTCCTTTTTACATCTTTTGTTATATTCTTTATAGTTTTCAAACGATGAAAGTGATCTTTCCTTTTTGTATTTTTGGAATGCCCTTTTCTTGTTCCTTATGGCTTTTTTAACATCAGCTGTGAGCCACATAGGTTTTAATTTTAGTCTTTAAACTTATTACCCATTGGAATTTATTTTTTAGTGTGCTTTTGTAGAACAGACTTGAAACATTCCCATTTCTGTTCCATTTCTTGCTCCCAAAGACTTCCTATTTGATGTACGCCTCATGATACGTATATACAGTGGAATAAATTTGAAGCTGGATTACTATTACTTATTGGACCTTAGCAACCTTGAACAATTCTGCTTTGCTACATGAAATGTATTAAATCCAAAAGCTAAATTAGCAATATTCTGCTAGAGCTGTGTTGCCTTTACATCAAAGGTTTTACTATGAGAGGCCATTTCTAATCCTTTGGATGTAACACAACATAAATGTTATAAATGACAGTGATTAGTGTTGGTCGAATATCTCACTATTCGATTCAACAGCTATTCGATCGAATAGTGAGATATTTTTCGGATGATCGAATGCCGAATTCGAACACTATTGAAGTTAATGGTGGGAGAATTTGGGTTATTTTTGGGATTATGAAGGGCTGCAAGAGCAATCAGATTGCTCTTGAAGCCCTTTACTTACCGTATGTGTTCTTGGATATATTTCTCTATCCAAGAACACAGGGAGTCCTCTGTTCTTGGATAGAGAAACTCTATTCAGGAACACATACTACGGGGCTGCAACAGCGATCCTGATTGCTGTTGCCGCACTGTACTACCGTAGTAGTATGTGTTCTTGGATAGAGTTTCTCTTTCCAAGAACACAGGGCACTAGATGTGACCTAGATGAGTAGTAAATGTTCCTGGATATAGTTTCTCTATCCAAGAACACAGGGCACTGGATCAGATCTCTAGTGTCCGGGGATCGCCTGCAGTCACAGCTATGACCGCAAAGTTCCCACAGTCATGTGACTGTGGAAACTGAACTGCAGATTAACTCTGCAGTTCCACTACAATCCCCAGGGCACTACAGGGTTATTAACCTGTAGTGCCCCGGGGATCGCACACTCGTCTCAATGATTGCAGCCACGGCTGAAATCATTGGGAAGATGCCCAGCACCAGAGGTTTCTCTAACTCTGTCTGTAACACACTTTCCAGCACAGTAATATGATACATTTGTTACATTTTTCTCCCAGTGGGTACAAGAAAAATGTAAGAAATATATCATAATATTACTGTGGTGGAAAGTCTATATTAATAATAATAATATCTATAATATATTAGTCTATATTAAACTATTATCTATTATAGTCTATATTAATAATAATAAAATATCTATCTATATTAAATATTATAAATATTAAATATTATAATAATATATCTATGTTATATATCTATAAGTAATAGTGCCCACATTTTACTTTAAAAAAAATAAATTCAAATTATAATGTCAATCCTCAAGATATAAATTAACCCAAAGGGAATGCATGCCTTCAATTTTCCAGTTGGACAATAAACATTGCTGTTAAACTCTACATACCACCACTTTTGTGCTCCATGTTACATTACACTGAGGTATAGGGGGAGAAATAATTATCTTTTACACATAATATCCATATGGCACACCTCTGGACGCCGGATGCTATATATATATATATGGTTTGAATGACATCAATAGCCTTTACTGTTTCATATTAATGAATGGTGGGCCATTTTACATATTGTACCATTGGAGCCTGGTTTTATGGATCACCTTGGACCTTTGGTACTAAATACTGATTTCCTTTTTTTGTATGTGCAGGGATTAAAGTTGTATGTGTGAATGTGCAGTGTGGCTCGAATAGTCCTAAATATCCCTTAATAGGGATTAATTATTTATTAATACAGTATGTGTTCTGGATTTAATTTGATAAAACCAATTTGGGCATTCCGACAATTTCCTAGAAAGGAACAGGACATGTGTTTTTTCATGGGGTGAACATTTTTTTTTTTTATATTCTGAAAAGAATTGGTTATTCCACATAACCTTGTCATATATAATACCCTCCTATAGGGCTTTTATTTCCATAGGTGTTTTTAAATATGCGTCATTTAGCAATGATAACTAGGACGAAAGATCGAAATACCAGTTATAGTTTTCTTTTTGACCCACAAAACTTCCAGTTTATTTTTCCTGGCCCACAGTTCTTATATTAAAGATTGGATTTGTAGATTTTATAAACCAAACACATATGTATAACTTTATAAGGGGTAATTTATAAAGCAGTAAATCTGACATTCACCTAACATTCTCTGGTGAAGAATCTCCCAGGTCCATGTGTTTTCAATGGCAGTGATTGATCCTCCATCTGAGAATGTTTGGTGAATGTCAGATTTACTGCTTTATAAAGAGACCCCATAGAGATTTTTCATATATACTTTATCCTTTAATGGGTTATGGTCAGGCAAAAATGGAACATAATATCTAAGATAGGCTTTGAATAATTACATGGATTTTTAAATTTAACTATTGTAGGTACTGGATTTGTAAGGGTTTCCTCCAGTACAACAGCAATCAGACTAGCAGTGGAAGGGGTAGTTATACAAATAAGTTATTGCTATCATGCCATCAGTATTACTATGCATTTATATAGCACTGACATATTACACAAAGTCCATACACAAGTCACCAACTAGAGGAAGAGCTCACAGTCTAATACCCATACCATAGTCATACAGGGGATAGAAGAACAATCAAGTGCTGTACACACTTAATGAGGAGGGGAGGGCAAGTGGAACTCCATGAAGTAGGCATTTCAACTTAGTCGTTCCTTGATCCACCTGGATGGATTGATGACACTACACGGGGGAGGAGAGGAAGATTTGAGGGTACTCAATTTGTGCTCACAAGACCTCAACTTTAATAAATGTAAGTTATAAATAATTACGTTCTCTGTATATTAGAGATGGGATTTGAGTTCAGTGCCATTTTGGGGTCAACTCAAACGTCAGGTCTCTGCTATTTGCTTTATAGACATTCACATGGGCAAAATTGGTTGCCAATGTAACAACTGACAATTTTTACCTTGCCATTTGCCTTCTATCAGAGTGATACTGCCCTTGTCAATCACCATCCAGTTGGACCACTGCCCAGTGTTTACCTTTAAGCAGAATCACTGTACAACAAACACCCAACTCCTTATTGGGCTGATTGATTTTCTTAAAGCTTTTATGAGTAAACCAAGATGATACAGCAAACTTGGAATGAATTTTTTAAAACCATTTGGTTTTACTTGGCAAATATTTTCAATGCTGGACCAGATTCTGGATCACCCAGTCTTGAAGAACTTGAATACATCAAGTCCACTGCCTCTATAGTTATCCTACCTGCCTGAAAGAAATTATATCTGTGTGAAAAAAATACAATCCTGCCCATTTAACATAAAATACAATTTTGCTCAGAGCAGAACCCATCGGTAGGTCATATCTATTTGAAGGTGAGCTTACTATCATTTTACTTGTCACTCACAAGCCAATTCTTATGAACAATGTCTTGGGTAACAACTGTGTATTCTATATACATTTTTATATGATCTACAGAAAGCATTTACAAAAATGTATGCAAAATTTTAACTTTATTATTTGTATTCAATAAAAATCTCTTTTAGCTGCATTTCAGAGTTTGAGCTGTACATAGAAAATTAAAGACAATATAATTGAGTGCCATCATATACACATAGAGTAATCTTCTAAAATTAAGAAATAAAAGCTCTCTGTTCTGTAAAAGTTGACCACAGTTGGTATAAACTGAACTCAATTGTATTCTTCACATTTTTACTTTGTTGGGCTGTCATAAAGGCACATTTATTCAATATTTGTAAATTTCCTATCATTTCCATGGTGTAAAGCCAACATGAGAGCTGAGTTCCGGTTAATAAGTCCTTGACAAAAAATTTATTTTTTACACAAGTGTAATCAAAGCAGTTACAGATGTGTCGGCTGTCAGCGAGTACTTAAAATAAAGATGTCCTAGGAGAATTACAGAGGCTGCCATTGGTAACCTACTTTTGGAAATACTATATTCCAGGGTGTTACACTTTTCAATAGTTACTGACCTGAAAAAAGCATACAAATGGGAAAAATCAATGTCAATTTGGAAGTCAGTATGCACTTTGATGAACACTTTTTGCAAGACCATGGCTCACATTATTAAAACTAGAAGGATGATAGACAAGCATCTGGCAACTAAAGGTAAAGAGGTTATCAAAGGCAGCTTGTATGCTTCTTCTATGACAGGTTTTTATTTAAAGCTGATTTATATGCTAATAGTGTAAGTATTTACTTTTGATCAAGTGTCAGCCTCTTACAAATCTTGTATGGCAGAGCTCAGAATGACAGGAAGAACCATATTGAGACATTCAGCTCTGCTAGGGCATTCATGTGCTTACACTGAACCTGCTTACAAGAGAATGGAGCAGTATGACATATGGATAAGTCTGCTGCTTCCAGAACTAGGGCTTGGGGCTGGAAAACTGGCATTGATCATTTCCATGGTGTAAAGCCAACATATAGGGGACGTAAAAATATGGAGGCTCGGGGACCCCTACATTTGAAGCTTTCCATACACCTTCCAAAACCCCCCTTATACCTAAAAGTGCATACAAGCTGAGCTTCAGTACTTCATCTGTGAGAATGTCCGGACTGTAGAAGAGGCAGCATTGTGAATACAAGTATGATGCAGGCTATGTCTTGTAGAGCTTTGTGTATGATTTTTTTGTAAACTGGAGACTGTGTGGATATTTGTGTTTTGTACATAATGCAATGCTGTATGTTTTTGTTTATTGTGCAGATTGTGTGCAGGTTTGTGTATTAAAAGTATTCATGTATGTATTGCAGTGCAGTGTGTACATGTTTGTGTATAATGTGCAGATTGCATTTATGTTTGTATGTGTAGTGTAGGATATATATATATATATATATATATTTCCCTTCTCAAATTGGTATTTTTACTCCTACCAACAGTCTAAAGGGCAGATAAAATTCCCACTGATGATGGGGCATGTTTTACTCTTATTGATCACCTCTAAATGAACAGAAGCTATACCACGCTTTTTCGGTTTGTCCTTACCTTGCTGTATATATGCCCTTTGCCAACTTTTTGCCACTTCCCTTTTTTCCAATTACTCCTTTGTGCCTCTTCCCCTATATATAAAACAAAATGTACACTACTATCCTGGTGTATTATTTTCAAAAAGTCAGGTGATTTATTTCAAAACGTCAGATAGGCACAAAGAGCTATTCTGTTCCCTATGAAGTGAACCATGGTAAAGGGGTTATGCAACTAAGAGGGCTCTGATCTGATTCTTGCCCAGGGCCCCCAGTTTATAATTTCATAAACTTGCCCTGGATGGAAAATCAGGTTTCCTGATTTTCTGTAAACTCAAATACAACTATGTAATATATTGGCCATTCTGCCAGTAACCTAAATCCTGTCCTAGGGTGACAATGCTAACCTGCCCTGTTGTATCAGGACAACATAAACAGGGCAGGACTAAATAAATCTTCCACATGAGATAGACATGGATCTTTAGTCCTCGGAACAATTATGCTGTTAAGGATATAGCAGAGTAAGTTATAAGTTGACATGAGTTTTGGCAGAATCTTTTACTTATCAAGCAGATGAAATGCAATTATTTATATTTTAAACTGAGCAAAATGGTAAAAAAAGATTGTTCATTGTTCACAATCATTGTTTGGTTTTATACAGTATAACCTTATATACATATATATACCGGTATATACACACACACACACACACACACATATATACATCACAGGTTATATTGTCTCATCTGCTTGGGTCTCTTCTTTTCTGAAGAAGTTGACATTGATCTGCGAAACATGTCATGCAAGACGTTTTTTAATATATAAAATATGGCTATGTAGGCTCCTAAAAATGTTAAAGTACTTTAAAAGGATTTCCACAAATTATTGTTACGAAGAAGTTGTCCATAGACACACTTGTTAAAGTACTTTAACATTTGTTATAGCCTGTATAGCCATATTATATATAATATATTTTTTGCGCAAGACAAGTTTTTCTGAAATTCTTTTTTAATCATGATTTAATACAATGCATACAAGTTTAATACATTGTAATCTGATGCAATAGAGAATTGTCCCGGTTCCAAGGAAGTCCCACCCTTTCCTATTGATGTACAGATCCATTCACACTTTGTAATTATTGGTGGTTGTGCCGTTCCTTATAGTCAGCAATGCGCAGGATTTGCAAATGCAAGAAACTTTCTTGATTGTGCAGGGAACATATAAGATAGTTTAGTTAATATTATACAGTACTATCAAGTTATAACTATAATATATTTGCAGCATAATGAGTCTTATGAATTACCATGGCAGCAAACAACATTTTTTTTTGCAGAGATGGACCATCTGGCTTTATGTGCTGCAAATTTGTATTAAACAGTTTTGCACAAATGAATACAAATCATTAAAAAGTTCATTTTGTACACAGAAACAATTTTTTTTTAAAAGAGGAATAACATTATTAATTTCTTTTTAGAGGATTATTCATGAGATCCAATTTATTCCAGCCACTTTAAAGTTTCAAGGCTCTAAGTTAAAACATATAATCTGCGTTGTGTATGAAATAAAATCTTACAGTAATGAGCTCAACATGAGGTTTGCATAATCAGGATTGTTTGTGAAATGGCAATGTACCCTTATGTGTTGGAGATGGTTGATTGCTTGTGACATGTAGAATGTTTGTGAGACATATTGAGATCACTGCATGGTCCTGGATGGAATCCAGTACAGCTTTAAGGATTGTTTTGATGTTATGCAACACGTTCTATTACTAACTCTAACCACCATCATTATAAAGGAATTTTTATCCCTCAAAAAACAGTAAAATATTTAAACTTTATTTTATTTTTTGTCTGTGTCCTAATTGGGGACATTTGTCTTCACTCCATGGACTTCAAAGTGAAGAAAAATCCCCCTTAGTTGTCACTGGCACAAGAATCCCCAATGGAAAATTTGTTTTAAAAAATGGTGATAACGGTCATTTTTTCAACCCCTCATAACTTTTTGTCTCAATGACAGGAAAAGTACAAAAGTGGGAAGACCACTTAAGATAAAGGGTGTTTTATCATACGATGAGGATTCCAGTAACGGGGTTACAGGAGTCAGAACCAGGCTTTCCTTATTTTTTTTTTACTCTTCTGATGATTTCTGAACATTAGTGAATGAATTTAACAACTTAACTCAGCTTTAGGGGATACGGGGGATCAGGTGATTCTGAAGCAGTCAGAAAACTCTTTAGAGTTCAGGAAACCATTTTTCTTCCTTTCCATCCTTTTTCACGTATGGTGGTCTGTATAAATAAATGGTAGTCAGGATAATAGGATGAACAGCATACTGTCTCCAATATTACATTTAAGCAGTTGTAACAACTAGATGTGAGTGAAATTGTCTATATTAGTTAAAACCAGTGGTGTCAGTAGAGAAAAATCAAAATGATAGAGGTTTACAAAAGTTTCTGGAGTCTTTAGGACTTGTAAATGGGTTTTTCCTTTATTGCATGAAAGTGGGAACAATGGTGGGGTGAAACTGTAGAGGAGGGGCATTTAGAAGTGGTTTTGAATTGAAAAAAAGAGGAAATCCTACATTTTTGTTATTTAAAAGAGAGCAATGAGGACAATTCTTACAATAGGAACACATGTTGTGATGTCAAATTTCTAAAAAAGGAAACCTTTACCTTAATTCCTATAGAATCTCCAAGAGGAGAGTTGAAGAGAAATCTCCCCAGCAGGATACACACAGCAAAAAACAACCTAATAGGGAATTACATTTATCTACTTTATCCAGAACTAAAATAATAAAGCTTTGCCTCTAAATGCACCTTAACATTTCTAGCTGTTGCATTTTAGGTCCAACTTAAAGTAAAAGGCCTCAAGCTTGGATGTACAAGGCTGTAGGGCACCGCCACCAACACCTTTTAGAACTCATTAATCGAGTTGTGCATTGGCTTGGCATGTTTGCTTGGTAGTGCAAAGAATCCCAGTAGGTCGGTTTCTCAAACAGGGTTCCGTGGAAGCCTGGGGTTCCTCTGGAGATTACTAGGGTTTCCTTAGGCAACGGGCAGTTTGTGACTCTTGGTTCCGTATAGGTAACATTCTTCCCCCTGGCCATTCTTCCCCTGGCCATTCTTCCCCTGGCCATTGATGTAAGAGGCATTCTTTCTACTGACCACCACACTAATATACTGTGAACTGTGGGTATGGTAATTAAAGCGATATAGTAATTAAAGGACCTGAATGTTATTTCAAGGGTACCCCATGTTAAAAAAGGTTGAGAAAGTGCAGTGGGTTGTTATTCCTTTTGAACTACTTCGCACCATATTAAACAAATCTGGTAAATACAGCCTAAAGCAGGTAGAGCAAATATGACCTTTGTCTACACCTGCATTTGGGTAAATGATTTGATGAATAGTTGGATTATTGATGTTATCAATCAATATATTCCTGTAAGTGATAATTTAGCTTATTTTCTAAAAAGCACTTGGACCTGCTGGGATAATTGCTTTATGCTAACAAATATGCAGGGTGTAAAGTACTATTTCTTTCTCTATTTAGACATGAATGGCATAAGCATCATTCTTCTCACCTGGTTCATGGCTCTGGTCTATTCCCACCTTGCTATGGAAGAGAAAACAGAAGGGACCAACACAGGGAGTGGTGTTCGTCTTCCTGAACTCCTTCCACCAATATCTATTGTAGGTGAGTAGGCGTATGGTATGATAACTATAAAACAAGTGAAATGGTTAAAAAGCGGCTACAACCACAAAACATGTAAAGTGTACCTGCAGCCATGCTATGGACATTCTGAGATTCTTAATAGGAGTAGGTGAGGTTTCAAACAAGTCCTCAATGATCTGAGCTCCAAGACCTGAAGCTGCTCTCTCAGCAGTTAGGTTCTCCCAGCTATCCTATAGCAGATCACCTGTATTACATTGGAGACCATAAGGTCACGAGACGTTTGAGGCACTACTAGAGAGAGAGAGAGCTGAGCTGCTAAGTCACCGAGTGACAGCTGAGCTTCTGAGTTACTGCTTGAAGGTGGAGAAAAGTGAACTTCTAAGTTATTGCTGGGAGGGTAAGCTGGGGATTTACTGCTGAGAAAACAAACATTTGCACTACCAAGCCAAGTAACACAATCAGAATACAGTACCCACCATAAAATCCACCAACAGGTTTTAATCATTTTATATATAGAGTCCACCATTTTTTAGGTCTTAGGAGAACATTTTATGATTTTAGGAAACTTTATAGCAAAGGGACTACCGCCCCAATGAAATCCAAAATAAATTTTGGGGTGTTTGCCAAGCATGTGCATACAAACACATGTATAATATTATAAACAAAAGGGTTCTTTGGCCAACTCAATAGTCCCTTCTTTCTTCTTATCCCACAGATTTAACAAAGACATCCCGACGAGTGAGCAGAGTTGATGCGGAAAGAAATAAACTGGCCAAGGTAAGTGTTTGCAAATTCCAGATCTGTTGTGAAATTACTTTCTAATTAAATCCACAACACTGAATTAATAGTTTTTAAATACATTCTGTCCCAAATTCCTCTGCAATATAACATGAAGAATAAAGTAAAAAGGCCACAATGCTAATTCCTTCAGCAGATTTATTCTGGATACTCTTCTAGATGGGCATTCAGGTTACACAAGGGTTGATGTGTACTTTGTGCACACAACAGGTTTTCTTTAAAGCCTGAATAAATAAATCAAAACATACTACCCTTGCAAGGGCTAATGTAGGGCTATCTAGGTCTAGAAAATATTTTTTTTTAACCTCCATAACATAGGGGGAACTGTTGAAATGACCTTCAGGGGGAACCCATTCTACAAATACATTTTCCCAAGCCTTTTTTCCTTGTTGCTGTGGTGGTCATGGGAATGATCTTGCTTCCCAAAATAAATAAAGATACCCAGAACATCGAAGAAGGAAGGGCAGCATTGGATGTCTAGGAACCACCACTACAAGGGTATTTCCTTTTTATTCAAAAAGCTTAGTTGTGATTTATCCCTCCCCAGCATGCAGGCTCTATTTAGTCCCCAGGAATAAAAATGGCAGAGCTGCTTAATCCAGTGCAGTCACATGGAGGTACTGTAGTAACATGCAGTAGGGATGAGTGAGCGAATTGGGCCTTTCTCACTTTCCAAACATGTAGGCGAGAGAGGCCTTTTTAAATTCGGCCGGCGAGACTGATTTTGTGGGACCTGCAAAACCAATCAGAGGAGCAGAGCTGTCAGCTCCACTCCCCTGATTACTCTTGCAGCCCTGTAGTATGTGTTCCTGAAAAGAGTTCTACAGGTCAGAATGAGGGCTTGCCCGGGGATCGCTCACTGACAGGAGGATTCACACGGCTGTATTTATGAATGCAGCGTGATAATCCTCCTATAGTGATTTCTGATGATTTCCCGAAATTTCACCCATCGGAACTTCAAGGAATTTTTCACGAGAAAACCAGAGGCATTCTAGCTCATCCCTACTCAACCCCTACCTAAAAGAAAGGTAAGTAAATGTGACATTAGAGTCATGTAAGCAAACCTGAAACTCAACAGATTAAAACTAAACAAAGGTTTAGCTACAGCTAGTAATACTTTGATGTTTCAGATTTGTTTTAATGATTGTAATATTCTTTATCTTGCAGCGGAAAGTTGTTCCAAAAAGGAAAATACATCCTCCCCCACCTCCAAACTGTGTACCGCTTCAGTCTAGCTGTAAACCACCCGCACCACCTTGCTGTGAGCCCTGTGCCATCTGTTACTGCCACCTCTTCCAGACTGTCTGCTACTACAAGATGGGCTACCCGCACTGCTGAAGGGATATTATGTGCCGTTGCACACACTGGAACACTATGAACTCTTTGGTAAAACCAATGTCCATGCCTAGCGTTATTTCTTACAATCTCTACCACCATTGTTGAAGCTTATGCCACAATTAATTATTTAATTTCAGTATTTATTATCAGAACAGGCAGGGTCATCCTTACTCTTCATTCTTGGTTTGGCTTGCCACAGTGATGCCCAGATCTCAATCACAATACAAATGATTGTACAAGAACATGTATCAACATAGTGTGCAAGGTATGCCTGATCAGTTAGCCCCAACTCAACCAGCTGCTAGAAATTAAAAAAAAAAGGGGGGCATGAAGAAGGGTTAGGTAAGATGCTTACCTTTTCCAAAACCTTTGCAGAACAGAGAAAAATGTCAGGATTTTGTCAGGGCTTTATTCTGGGGACTGTGTAGTCTTCTTGATTTGGGCTAGTCTGTAGTCTGACATCGTCCTCGCCTAAGTGAAACCAATGGAAGTTGGTAAGTAAATTAACTTTTCACTGTTTATGAAAACAATAAGCTTTCTGGGAAAGTTTTAAACTTGTATATTGAAGTTTCACCAAAAACAAAAGGATCTCAGTGAAAGACACCAACAAATTATGGAAATCTACTGTCTATAAATCTTTAGAGGTCTTAAAGCGGATCTATATTTGTGATCAGACAGGTGAGGCAGTAAGGTCCCTCCTACAACAAAAAACATTTACCTGCCTGATCACTGTTTTGTCATCCCAGCCTGTCCAATCAAGTGGCCAAAGATCAGAACCAGGAACAGGAAAAGACCAAAATGGTGGCAATGGAACAGGGACAGGTGAGTGTATTTTAAAAATTGGCAGGTAAAGGTATTTTATTGTGGAGGTTATATTGTTTGTCCTTTCTACAATAAAGGACCTGGCTGATGACAATTTCTAACGGTAAGAGTTTAGTTCCACTTTAAGACCACTGTTCATTGGTGTCCTAACTGTTATGTAGTAGCTAGCTAAACAAAGCTCATAGCCAGCTATACTCATACAATAACTATTACAGGAATAACTGTTGCTGCTTTGTATTTATATCACACTTTAGCACTGCTATATATTGAATTCTGTAACTTATGACTGTTATATATAATCCTATGCACTACAAATGCCCTAAAAGCAAATATTATTTTGGAGAAATAGACGCCCAAGTGTTTCAGCCACACGATTGCTGTTGGTCCACTCTCCTGTAAGTCTTAGGTTTATCTAATAGTTGTCTGTGTTCAGTCATCCCCTGACGTTATTCATTAGTCCATCGAAATGCACTGATGAATCACTGATCCGGAACAACTGCTGTTTATTCTATGAGAGCACAGCATTCTCCTCATCGCTCATCCTCCTCCTCCCTTCTTGATAGAACAGAACAACCCTGTGTGTACAGCTACCATTCATTCATCTATCACTGGAAATGATCACAAAAGATATTTTCCAACAACATCCCTCTAATGTCCATCGCACTAACGCTTGTACAATGCTTAACTCCCTAGGAGGCATACAGATATTTGTTTGAATCTTGACAGAAGTTCTGAAAAGAACCAATGATAATAATAATTTTTAGGTCTCTGGGAAGACCTACTAAATCCATTTTTTGGTGAGTCCAGTTGGGAAAAAAACCTCCTAGTTTGGTGGCCTTTGGAAGGAATGGCTCCATACAGTGGTGGCTACAATATCACCTTTATAGACACCCAAATCCATCCTTAGAGTCATACAGATGGCTCTACAAATGGTTTGCCCCCAAACTTTGCAGACATCATCAAATTGGAAGTCAACTAGCCACAGAAGTATGGTTGAGAATGGTTGTTTTAAAATGACTACCACAAAAGCCCAATAATATTTGCCTATCCTGCAACCTTTTCTGGTAGCTTTGCCTCTAGCAGAATTTTTACGCCCAAAAGTGTTTTCAGTGTTGTCCTTACACTATTATGGTTCTATATGCCATCCCCACACCTCACTAGTGTAGGGGTCCCCAACCCAGTGGGCCGTAGCCATCTGACAGCTGGGCCACGAGAGCACGGAGACCAGTCAGAGAAGGACCCCGCTTGGGGGCACACCAGCCAGAGCCACAGACCATTTCCCCCAGTACGGATTGCAGGCTCAGGGTGGTGGGACACCGTCCACTCTCCTATCACAGGCTCAGACCTGTGATGGGAGCCTGGGTGGGTTCTGGCATCATGACGTCACTTGGAAGGAAGTTTCTTCCCCTTTGAGTGACACACGGCTTCTTGCACATGTGTGGTCCGGGAGTCCGTAGATTTAGTGGTCCGCGAGCTCCAAAAGCTTGGGGACCACTGCACTAGAAGACACAGTAGTGACTTAGCTGCCAACAAATGGAAGCATAAAACCTAAGGAAAGCTGTAGAATGCAGATCTTTGACATTCTAGGTAGAGCTGGAAATCTGAATAAAAGTAAAAATCAAAGCAGTGAAAAAAAAGTCTTTTGCAGGTATATCTTAGGGCACAGTTTTTAATTAAGTGACCAAGCTGGTTTAAAGAAGAAATATTGCAACTTATACAATGCATTTTCCAAACAACATAGTACCATCAACTTTGCCCCTTCATCTTGTAGATGCTGCTACCACCTTCTGCTGTAAAGGCAGAACCTTTAGTACAGTACCTCAATGGTAGTGTATATGCAATCTATTCTACAGTTGTCCATGTAGAAGGACTGGGAATTCAGGGTGGGGTTCTATTTTTAGGTAACATTACGATTTTAGGTTTTAGAAATGACAATAACCTCATTTTTGCCTGCATTTTTGCAGTACTGTCAGTAGATGGCAATAGAATACAGCTAAATGCTTTTATTATTGCATTATAATGCACTGTTTCTATTTAGTGGGTTACATTATTAGGAAAACTTGCAGTTTACATTAATCCTATGTCAACCCATCAGATTTTAATATTATTTAAAATTATTCAGGAAGCAAAGAAAGCTCATACAATGTTATGATTTTCCTAATGTTCTGTATTTCCACACTACTCCCAAAAATGTTTTATTATTACATAGTATTTATATAGCACCAACATAATATGCAGCGCTGTACAAAGTCCATAGTCGTGTCACTAACTCTGTCGCAGAGGACTCACAATCTAATGTCCCTATCATAGTCATATTTGTATATTACAGTCTAATGTCAGTTTCGTGGGGAAGCCAATTTACCTGAACATGCTTTTGGAATGTGGGAGGAAATCGGAGTGCCCGGAGGAAACCCACACAAACACAGGGAGAACCTGCAAACTCCATGCAGATAGTGTCCTGGCCGAGATTCAAACCTGGCAAAAGCCAGAATGCTAACCACTGAGCCACCGTGCTGCCATTTTATATGCACAATAGTTATTTTTGTATTCTTTTCAGCAAAAAAATTTATTTTTTTAAGGTGCAAGCTTCAGGATAGCAATCATTATTTTTCCTCCATCTTTATTAGTGGTCAATCATCCTGGAACAACAGATTTAAGTTATTTGTGGCCAGTGATTTAAAAAGTAATGAAGCCAGAATAAAGATGACAGTATGGAACATGTATAATATAATCTAAAGACTCTTCTTATAAAGCAGGGAATCTGACATTCGCTCAAACATTCCCTCGTGGGAATTTTCCAGGTTTATGCGTTTCAGTGCCAATAAATGATTTCCACCAGGGATTTTTGAGGCAATGTCAGATTCCCTGTTTTATAAATAAAGCACTAACAGATTCTATGTTATTCTTCTTTAAAGACTACCCAACCCATTAATTTCCCCCGCCAAAACTTTACCTACTAATACTCAGCTTATCTATGCAACCTTCACCAGTTCATTGCTTTATTGGAAACCCTAAAAAACCCATAACACTTGGGACTTTAACCCGGGATGCACTGCTTGAACTACATTGACCACATTAATCACTGTTACATAAGGGGGAATGAACCAAATATACTGACACTCAAGTTCAGTATTTACCCTAAATCAATCTGAATAGTTTACTCTGTCCATAAATTATACATTCAAGCCCAAGGCAGGGTCTGTCCCCAAAATGAGTTGGATATACAGTATATATCATATTCAATGTCAATACATTTTAACAAATCATAACTCTTTATGATTATTTATGCTAGTTTAATCTAATATTATTATTAATATTATTATTATTATTATTATTATTAATAATAATAAAAATGGATTTATATAGTGCCAACATATTACGCAGCACTGTACAATAAATAGGGGTTGCAAAAGACAGACAGATACAGACAATGACACAGGGGGAGGAGAGAATGCTGCCCCGAATAGCTTACAATCTAAGAGGTGGTGGAAGTCTCACACAATAGGAGGGGGGATATGGAATGGTGGGAAGTAGTGAGGGTTTAAGAGACAGAAGAAGATGGGTAGGCAAGATTGAAAAGATTAGGAGTGCTCTTTTAATTGAGCAGAAAGTGGGGGCAAGACGAAAAGGACAAGGAAGACCATTCCAGAGAGTTGGGGCAGCTCTAGAAAAGTCTTTGAGCCGTGCATGTGATGAAGTTATGAGAAAGGAAGTCAGTAGTAGGTAATTGGAGAAGGGAAGAGAGTGGCTGGGGGAGTATATTTTACTAGGTCAGAAAGGTATTTGGGACAAGAACTGTGGAGGAATTTGAAGGCTTATCCTTTTTGAATAGATAATATATATTAAAATTTGATGTACAAAACACC